>NC_135869.1:5583961-5783961 GCF_031162955.1 Sander vitreus | reverse complement strand
GTACTGAGATAAGAGAACCAGACATGAAAGCTACTGCTCTGTCAGAGTCTGAAAATAGTCTTAACATTAAAACTAGAGATTTCAACTCAGCTTAATTTGAAATTAAGAAAATGTAAGCTATATACATTTACTTGATGATATACGAGTTATTTGTGGGCTACTCAATTCCTGTATGATGTTCAGTGTGTTGCATCCTAAATGGAAAAGGTTGGTCAAGATAGATAGATAGATAGATAGATAGATAGATAGATAGATAGATAGACAGACAGACCGATAGATAGATAGATAGACAGACAGACAGACAGACAGACACACAGACAGACAGACAAACAGACAGACAGACCGATAGATAGATAGATAGATAGATAGATAGATAGATAGATAGATAGATAGATAGATAGATAGATAGATAGTTTATTCATCCTGAGGGAAATGTTAGGCATCCAGTAGCTTAGACAATCATAACACAACAAACACACATACACATATATCTCACATACATAAAAAATGTTTTTGAAAGAGTTAACAATTTGTGAAGTGATTACAAAGGTCTGGTATGGACGACAATCTGATGCAATGACCATGATAAGGTGCTATGGTAGAGTGTGTGCAGTGGTGGTAGTGCAAAAGTGAACAGTGCAATTATAGCTTATTATTATTAAATATGAACTATGACTATGAAAAGACAAGAATGCAAACATAATAGAATTGCTTGACAAACAAGAAAAAGAAATAATATACTTTAAGAACAATAGGCTATATAACAGGGAATGTGTAGGTAGGCCTAGGGGCTAAGTTTGGCCTTTTCCAGTCAGTCCATCTGACGCTTTTGGTAAGAGGGGGGACAGCCAGCCCGGGGGGGGGGAGACAGCAAAGAAAAGAGAAATTTGATGGAGGATTTTTTTCCAGGTGTTGCATGCGGCTCCGCCCACCAGCCGTCCGTCGTCCGCCCCCCTGTCACCCTAGGGTCCCGGCCATAGGTCCAGGCTGCAGGCTACCGAGCCGGGGGGGCTGGGCCAGAGACACGCCGACGCTCCTGGAGGACACGCACAGCACAGCTCAGAACAGCTCAGCTCAGTCGGCTCCCTGCCTGCACACATCAGCGCGGACCGGTTCAGCTCTGTTCCGATAGGGAATACAAGTTTTTTTTCTTCTTCTTATCTGGCTTGGCGCGGCATCACGGAGCCTTCTGCACTCAGTCAGCATGTCGGAACTGTCCGTGAATGACCACCTCGAAGGGATTTTATCAGATTTCGAAGGTATGTATGCTGTAATACTGAATTACTTTACTGCTGCCCCGGTTTGTTGGCACGTAATAAACCCAAATGTGGGGTTGCATCTCCAGACTGTTTCACCCTTCTCTGTTCAGAAAGAAAACTCGTGTCTGCATTAGTAGCCTGAAGCGATCGTAGGCCTAGATCTTCTTGATAAGTAGTTTAAAAAGAAATGGACCCTTTTGCTGACAGGTGCGCACAAACACTAAAATGCAAGATTCTTTGTTTTGTCTTTCGTTAAAACTAAAGCTGGAACGATTAGTCAATTTATAGGCTATATATACGTTGATCAACAGAAAATGAAATGAAAATCTGAATATGTCGTTTTTTTTAGTTTTTTTTTTTTTTTTTTTTAGCCTTCTTTGGTAGTAAAGTCAAATATTCGGTGCTTTGGGGCAGTGATTGTCTTTTGAAAACGTCACTTTGGGCTCAAACGTAGCTAAATGCGATTGACTTTTCCCACTATAGTTTCTGACCTTTTTATATTGCGATTGAAGTAGCTAGATTGATCGTCAGGCAATATTATTGATAGTAGCAACCATTTAGTGAATGCAGCACACCATTTAAAATATGGCGTTCTGAACATGGATGAACTGTTAAAGATATTTGTTTGTTTCATAGCAATTCATGGTTTGAATGACTTCATAATGTTTGGCTTTGTGTGAGACTACAATTACTGGAGTGCAATGGTAACGGCCTGGGCAGGTAAGAGAGCACTAATAACATAGTGTAAGCAAAGCCTTGAGCTTGTGTGTGTGTGTGTGTGTGTGTGTGTGTGTGTGTACATCCCATAAACAGACAATAGTATCTTTTAGAAGCAGCAGTAAACGCTGTCTCTGTCTCTGTTAGATCTCTCCTGGTCTTTCCTTGCTTGGCTTATTGCACCGCTGAACATCAACTCCATTAAACGGATTGCTGGCACTGACTTTTTTTCTTCTTCTGTGATTTATTTATATATATATATATATATAATTTTCACTAAAGTGTATATTCAACATTCCAGTGATGCGATGATTGAATCATTAACCTACTGTATATAAAAACGGAAAACTTGGCAACAAAAAGCAAATAAAAAGAAACCCTAGTTATTAGCCTACCTCCGAAAGGGGAAAAACTGCAGTTTCATATTTAAAGGAATGAGTAAACTTTACATTAACAAAAGAGGATCTTCAGTAAGACCGTGTCCTATTGGCTCCAATGAACGAGGTCCATCAATAAATAATGAAGAAATATACAAACTAAATATGCTCTAAATGATAGAATGATACTGTATTTTGGAAACCAATATTAATATTTTATAGTTTAAAACAATCTAAATCCTGTAATGAGACATCAGCCACACAAATAACATTTATGTTAATTATTCTTTCAATGTGGTTATTAAGGATATTGACCAATATATGTAGTGAGCAGGACATCTTACAGTGTACAAGTGAACTTGTTAGTGCTTTCGGGTGGACAAACTGTGTAATGGAGACGCTGTTTCTAAATAGCTTAAAACATATTGTGGAATTTCCATACTGATATATCATCACCCTGAAACAACATGTTTACGTTCAGTGATGGATGGGCCAACAGAATGTCTTTAACACAGGAGACTTTCGTTGCCCACTTCCAATGACGGCAAACCGTGACCATGATTGTTCTCCAACCTTAATCACATGTTTATTATTGTAACCAGACAACGACAGTCCCCTTACCTTTAACAAAGTCATTTTAACCCAAACGGCGATCTTTCCTTAAACCTAACCAAATCTAAGGCACAGACCAACTATTGATTCGGGTGTTAGATCTAAAAAAACACTTCTATGTGCCGTTCCAGAGGCCATGGAAAAAGAAGTCAGTGTTTCCCCCAGAAAAGTTGTTTAGCCCAATGGCAAGTGTGTTTTTTCGACGAGGGTCCAGCTGGGGCCGGGCCCAGACTGATGGCAGCTGATGGCAGATTCCATAGGGCCCTACATTAAAGCTGTAGTGTGTAACTTTTTGATATTAATGAACGTCCGTTACATTCAAGCCATTGCCAAATGAGTTGCTACAAAGCTAATTAAGACTATCAGCTCCACACAACTCTCTCTGGATTTCTCAGTATGGCTGTATTCAGAAGATTGTGTTGTCCGGTGACTTTCACACACACAAAAACTCTAGTGAAGATAATGACCTCTTCTGAAGCAGTGGTATAGTCTACGTGGTACACAGGTATACGCAGTATACCCACTAAGAAAGCTCCAGGATTTCCACATACCCACTTAAAAATGTGCAATGACATGTAACAACATACTTTTTATTATATTTTTGATATATATTTTGAATTGTCATCTGTCTTTTCCTTCGCATAGGCTAAATAAAGGGATTTCCACCGTAAATTAGTGCATTAAAGTGTATCAGAATGCAGGAAATGAAGTCTTTGATGCTCAAAATTTCCCTGGGGGAGAACACCCAGACCCCATATGTCCATTCTGGTCCATATATTTATATAGTACATCATACCCGCTAAAATACATTAGACGACACCACTGTTCTGAAGAGTTCGTCATGTTTTTTTTAATCCTCCGTGTCCTCCTTGGCTACTAGCAACTGCGTGGAGGGGGGTGGGGGGGTGCGCAGTCACGGAAGGCTGTTTCATGTGGACGCGCCGACAGTTTTGTTGTCATTACTTAGAATTCCTCGTGCGGGAGACAGAAACTACGCACTATAGCTTTAAGTCAGTGCTTAAAAACTAACTGGAGGTTTGAAAATATGACTACGTCTAAGTTTTAAACCGAGCTATGTGAATAATCCAAGTGGCTTATTCCTGGTGGGGGGAAATTTAGGCCCGGTGGGTCACCAGGCTTGCAATACACTGGGGAAACCCGTGGAAGTATTTTGTTGTATAATTTTGAGGACTTGTTGTTTCTAAGTGCACTAAAATGTATATTTTTCACTCAGCTTTGGCCTTCTGGTTTTGAGTGATTTTGTCCACTCAACCTCACTTGTTGAGCTAAAAATATTAGACCTCCCTATTACAATATAATGAAATCTAAAAACAACACAATGCAAGGCTGATGTATTGGTTACATTACAATATACAGGGGTTTCTATTTTCTGACCGCCCAGACTGCAGCTTTTTGAAAACTGCTCTCCAAAGTGAATACCATAAAACCCTTACTTACGTTACTGTGTGGACATGGACAATACGTGGACATACGATCTGATTTTTAAGTGATAAACCTTTGACAAGCATAGTCAGTGTACTGCCGCTGTCTGGCAAGCTTTCTGTCACCTATGACATTCCGTCATATGTCACGCATTTGGAATTTCAGTAAAACCCTTCACAGGATACAGCTGCGGTCAGTGATGTTCATGATATTTTCTAGATCTATTTGAAACACTATAAATCAGGCGAAGATTAAGACAAAACAAAAGAAGCACAAAAATGAAGAAAACCTTTTAATAACTAGGAGTATCTTCAGTGTGTGGACAGTGAAGGAGGGAGAGAATGGCAGAATGACCAGACTTTGTTCTTCCTCAGGGTGATCCATCATGTCCTGGGACCCTGCAGGGACAGTACAACAAAAGCTGCCCCCTCTGCTTTCATTCTTACTTTCTTCCCACATTCCTCTGTTTAGACAGGTGTTGATCTGTGTCTCTAAACAAATTAGTGTAGCCTTGGGCCACAGACCGCTACTGTAGTTGCTTTTTAAACAACTGCTGTCTATTTGACACTTCAAACCGATGCCATGAGACAGTCATTAAAAATGCCAAGTAGCTTAAGAAATAAGATTTGTACAACGATTAGTCATGTAATTATCCTTTTGTAAAATGGTACGTTTCAAGCAGTACCATGTAGACTACCTAAAAATCTAGTGCCGCTGGCCATCGGTCTGCTGTCTGCCCCAGTGATGGGGTTTACGCTCAGCCAGTTGCAAAGGTCTCTAGTGCTCCGGAGCTGCCGCCGTCCGCTCCCTTTACGGTGTAGCGGAGGTGCGCTATAGCTAGCTAATTCTTGTCTCATTTGTGGTCTGATGAACACAGAGTGTGGAAAGGGAGCGTAAACAAACAGAAATGTCTTTCAATCAAGTTTTTTACGTTGTTTCACAGTTTGGGGTTCGCCTGGCGCTCTTTTAATACATCTCATGTGGTTACTTTGCAAAGTTACACTGTCTTAAAAAAAAAGATCCTGTTTTGGAGACAGTTCCTCCAGCTACTTGGTCAGGGCCAAGAGCCCCAAAGGCAGAAGATGATCAGATATGACAGATCTTCATTTGATTTGGTAACAGGGGAACGATTGTTGATGCTGGGCTGCTGGCCAGCCAGCTGTGGAATGCTGAGTAAAAGATGGTGCCTCATTTCCAGCGCCCACTTCTGTTTTATTCAGATGGATAGGACAAGTTGTTAGAAAACAGCACAATTCTGCAGCACAAGTTTTTCAGTCTGTATATTAAAATTACAGAACTATAGAGCAACTATGGGACCAGACTTTGGAATTAAACGTGGCTTTGTGCATCTGTTATTTTCCTCAAACTGCTGACCGTCATCCCGTTGAAAACCTCTTCCTCTTCGGCTAGTTAACTTATGTTCAAGTTTCCCTCGTTTGTGTGTTGAGCTTTGAGGAGCCATGAAGTAGCGACGCTGGGAGCAGGGAAATCTATTTAGAGCTCTTTATTTTATTAATTAAAATTTGGCGCCAGTGAATCGATTATTGTATCGCACGAAGGACAACGATATATTGCTGTATTGATATTTTGTCCCACCTCTATTCATAAGTGCAACTTGTAAGTGATGTCACGCACCTAATGTTCCATCACTAAACCATCATGCGAACTTAGCTAAATGCACTTAATTTATGGACTTCTCTTGTATTGGCGTGGCAATAATAATAAACTTAATTTACATAGCACTTTTCCTAGAACGGCTACAAAGTGCTTTTCAGAAAAAAACAGCAGATAAAAACCAACAACAATACTTAAATGTCTTGTTGTTGGTTTTTATTTTAACCAGGGCAATGATTGTTCCCTGACCTTAATCACATGTTTATTATTGTAAACATGACGACAAAAAGTCATCTAAACCCAAACAGTGATCTCTCCCATAACCTAACCTTCTCTAACCCAACCTAACCAACAACATTCTTTACTTCTTCATCAAGTTTTAGCAGCCCGCTTCGTATTCTTAGTGAGGGAACCAAGCATGCTGTGAACTAGGCTGGTAGGCTTCGTTGGACCTGGCTGATTTCAGTTTTATCATTGTTAAAATTTAAAAAGTTTTGCGACATCCAGCATTTGACATCATTGAGGCAGGTGTTAAGTTACTGGACTTGAGACGGACCTAAAACTGTGTACCATCCGCATAACAGTGATGGGAGATGAGTGGTTATTAATGATCTGGCTGAGAGGAAGCATGTATTTAGAACACCACAGAGGCACAAGAATGGACCCTTGAGGAACCCCACAATTAAAATTAGCAACAAGGGAAAGGCATTTTCTATAAGAACAGAGAAAGTTCTGTTGGAGAGCTAAGATTGTAGCAGCTGTAGAGGTCTTCCAACCATTAGACCAACCCAGGATTCTAGATGCCAGATGCCAGAAGTCAGAGAACTGTTAATAATCAATAAAATAAAAGGACCAACTGTGGGGAATACCTATTTTAAAAACTTATTTGGCATACTGTCTAAAACTCAGTTAGAGGATCTTATTTGTGAAATGAATTCACATAGTGTTGAGATGTTGATGTTAACAGACCGTTGCTAATTATAATATTAGCATATAATATATTCTCAAAAACAATAAAATGGAACCAAACAGTGTGTACACGCTCTAATGTGATCATTTTACATACAGTTTAGCAACAAAACAAAATGCTAAGGGAACATTACTACGTTTCTCATGTTGGTTTTCAGCTGTATGCATCCCCACTAACCTGGAAAAAGTTTTAAACAGTAACGTTAATACAGCGTGTTGGGGGGGGAAACAGTGTCTCCTGCAGCGGGCAGTCAAAGGCAGAGGGGCCACAGCGTTTGCTAACTTTTCTCACTTGAGGTGTGATAAACAGTAAATTCATCAAATTCAGTGCCTGTAACGTTATTTTCCAAGCTACGTAGCTGTCAAATTATACGGGACCAGCACGGTTTAAATAAGCCGTCGAGGCTTTTGCCGTTGTTTGTCACTCTGCCTAAGGAGACTCACGCTGTTGTTTATTTGGTTGCCATGACTTTACGAGTTATGACGTCCTGTCACTGTTCCAGCTGCTCACCTTTAAAGAGGAGAGAGAGCGGATGACTCTTCAGTTAAGTTCAGCAAATGGCCCTGCAGAGTCATGTAATAATGGCTTCATGACATTTCATAAAACGCTGAAGCAGCGGCGGCAACAATTTCTTAGCGGCGGACCGTAACTAAGAAATGTATACAGCGGAAACGCTGCTGGAGTCAATTTGGGATTCGATCTTAAACGGTGAGGACAAACAGAGTCACTTGTGTGGATCAGCATACTGTGAAGTGAAGGCAGTGGAAGGTGTGTACTAGATTGGAGGGAGAGACAGGAGGGCATTAGGGCCTTTGGGTGACATGGGAGATTAGAGGAGGTCAGGGGGGCTAAGAGCTGCCTCTCCCAGCCCTGTCACATCCTGGTACCGCACTCCAGCAGGGCGCGAACCCTGCAAAGATCAGAGGGGGTCCCATGACTTACTGACCCAGTGACCACACACACACACACACACACACACACACACACACACACACACACACACACACACAGCTCGTTGTCTTTGCTCACTACAAGTGGTACATTCCAGCCTGCATTAACGCAGTGAAGCACACACGTTGACACAACAGTTGGTCTGTGTTTTCTGTAGACATAATTTGTCATTAATACAAAATTAAATAAAGAAAGCTATACAATGCACATGAACACACATACAATCGCATGTTGCACACACAGTTTCCCTTGATCTCATGAACTCGTGAAGTGTTTCCACCTAATCAGCCTAAATCCCTCTTTGTCCTGAGCCCATGGTCACACACACACACACACACACACACACACACACACACACACACGCACACGCACACTCACACACACACACGGGTAGCACTGGGTTTGTTTTGGTGCTAATCCATTCATCCATAATAGATCAGAATTTAGCAAAACATCAGTGCAAGCTGCCTGGTACTCGGACATGTCTGGGGTTGTCAGGCCCTTAAGACACACTGGACCGTTTCTAATGAACCAATGAGATAACGGAGACAAATGGCTGACGTGGCTGATTGGTGCCCAATTTGAAAATGAGTCGAATACATGCACACCAGTTATGGTGCTTATTGGTTAAACAGTGTCCTGTGACCTGTTTGACTGAGGCACAGGATCTTCCATTTACAATTTTCCGTTCTTGGAATAAAAAAAAATAATTTTATTTATTAAATGAATCTACAATCCCATTGAAAATGAGAAATAAAGCTGTAACGAAACAGGTCGTACAAACAATGAAAACATCTGTTAAATGTTTGTTTATTTGTAAGAAAAGTTAAAAGTCCCAGGTGGTAAAAGTGAGAATTCCATGTCTCTTTTTTATGATAAAGCAGGTTGAGTGATATATATATATATATATATATATATATATATATATATATATATATATATATATATATATATATACACATATGTATATATACATATGTATGTATATATATATACACATATGTATATATATATATATGTGTGTGTGTGTATATACATACACATACATATATATATATATATATATATATATATATATACATATGTGTATATGTATATACTGTGAAAGTAATAAAGAGAGAAAAAGAAGGTGCACAGTCTGTATTCAGAAACTGTGCCTTTAAACAAGCCGTCAGGACTTCCGTACGGTTGTGATGTCACAACTATACTAAATATAGGTAGAAAGTGCCGTTACAGTCATTCCCCAGCTGCAATGAAGGTGCAGAGACTCCGAGAGCCCAGATGTGAAAGACCCGGAAACGTCCGGTTTCACTGTATTGGTGTGGATGTGGGGTTTCATAACTAACATGGCTGCATACCATTAGGGGTAATTGGGAATATTTATACAACAATATTTATCTGCCTGTAACCGCCGTGCTGTTTTTTCCTTTTTTAAACAGGCATGAAATGCTCGCAGTTAAACTTTGGACGCACTGTCCCTTTAATAGACTCCAGCTTCTGTCTAATATTTTTCAGGCAACAGGTGCTTATGAGGCAAATAGTAGCCAGACGTGTGTGTGTGTGTGTGTGTGTGTGTGTGTGTGTGTGTGTGTGTGTGTGTGTGTCCCCGTCCCCTCAGGCGCTGTGTCATTTTCAGTGTTACAACATTACAAACGGCTGCTTGGAATGTGTCTTCCAGATGTGCTTTTAGTAAGTGGAAGTTGCTGAAAGGATGTTTGTTTGTGTGTGTGTGTGTGTGTGTGTGTGGCTAGGAGAGAGAGAGTGAGTGAGAGAGAGAGAGAGAGAGAGAGAGTGACTGAATGTCTGCACAGTGTTGTGGCTGCAAAGTGTGGCTGCAATTTCTTGCAATGGGCATTTTACTTAACAGAACTCTGGGTTTGAGTGCATGTGTCCACACGTGTCAATGCACATACACATGCTGTCTTGTCAGAGAATTCTGTCTGTATGGAATGTGCAGACAAGGGGGGTGGGTTGGGGTGTGTGTGTGTGTGTGTGTGTGTGTGTGTGTGTGTGTGTGTGTGTGTGTGAGAGATATGTGTGTGACATAGACATGCCCAGACTCAGCATCCCCTCATTGTGTGTCCCCAGGACAGCTTCCCTCCCAGAGCTGACTGGTTCCCAAATCATCCCATCTCACTGGCCCATAGCTGGTTACTCATCACAGGGGATCGTTTTGTTAAGGATCGAGAGAATGCTTTCCTCCTTTTTCCCCCCTCCCCTACTACAACATTACCTTACCCATGAGTATGCTGGGTTGTTCACTCAATATGTGTAGATAAAAACGATCTAATGTCATTGTATTTAATATTTCACTTTTGAGTGTTTTCATCTTTTTATACTTCAACTTTTTACTATTTCGATGATCTTTTTGAAAGTACTGTTTCTAAATGTAATCGTCTGGGAACTCATAACCCAATGCTACTCGACTTCAGCCTATTAGGAAAGAAAACATGCACTTCTTCTACACCCGAGACCTGCTCCCCAACACACAGGCGACTATGTAGAAGCAGACCACCTCTACTTTCCATGATTCTCTGCAATGCCTGTTTCCTGAAGAGCAAAGTTGACAAGCTACTAGTCAACACCAGAGCCTGACACAGGTATCGAGATTCATGCCTGCTTGTATGCCTGCTTGTATTCACTGGTTACAGGTGGATGTGCTCGACTTGCTCGTTGCACCAATTACTCGTTCATCGTAGCCTGCCTGTCAGACTGGCGATCAGATCTCGAGTAACCACGATTGAACGCTATGAAAACGGAAGCGATCGCCCAAGCCTACGAACCAGCTGCTAAATGTCACCGGGGATTGTGGCTTTTACTGTATGCCATGTTTATAAAGGACTTTAAGTAGTAGGATCGTCACCATGCACTGATGGTGTCATGTCTTGAACTGACTGGTGACTGGTCTTGGTGTATGCAAAGGAACAAAAGCATGACATTGTTTCTTTAATAGACAGTTTATTTAGTTTGATTGGTTCCCTAATCATAAAACTAGAAAAAAAATATGTTTAACTAGCTAAGTGAGAATGTGCACATGCAAGTGTTTATACAGGAAGCGAGCTATCGTCACATTCGTGGACAAACGGCCACACACACACGCACACACACACACGCACACACACACACACACACACACAACTTTCCCAGTAACTGATCTGCAGTGGCCATGAAAGGATGCCTCAACCATCTACACAGGGGTGTACACACACTTTCCCAGAACTTCAGACATAGCTGAGTGAATTCGGCACGGTGTGCACTAGTGTGCGTTTGTGTATGAGAGAGAGAGTTGGAGCATCTCTCTTTATCAGATTGAGTTGGCATTGTGTAAGAGGGGAGGATTAGGGTCTGCACAACTATGAGAACAGAGGGCGTGGAGCCAAACGTAGACAACACACACACACACACACACTCACAGGTAGAAAAGAGCGGAGACGAGGCGCACCACTGCCACCGTAATTATTTCCCCGGTGTTTGACAGGGTGCCAGCAATTACCTGATACCACGACTCCTTATCTTTTGTATGGAGGGCAGGTTCACACTTGTAGCCTCAGCGAACCCAGCCGAGTCCACACAACCCTCCCCCAACACACACACATACCCCTCCCCAGCCTGCCTAGAGCCTACAGAGGCTGTGAGCCATTAGCTGCTCAGGTAGATACTGAAATAGGGTGTGTCATATAAGGCTGAGCTGATTTTTTTTTACAATTAATCAATTCATACTTGTCTCTTCACTTGTCATTCTTAATGCAGAAAGCTAAGGCTTCAGTCTTTCCTGTCATCACATTGTACACTTATAATATTTGGAACCGATATGCATTTACAGTGAAAATTAAAATCTTTAAGTCAAAATTAGGATTTGGAATGTTACAAACTCCAACACAAAACCTTGTTCAAATGCTTTAAGCAATTATTTAATAAATTAGAAACATTCAACATAATACACAGTAAAAGATAGTCGGATAGTGTTGTGGGCAGGACATTAAGTCAGACTCAGTGGTGAGGGACAGACACAGAGCTGTAGCCGAGCCAAAGTAGCACACTTTTTAATTCATTAACTTTATCGGTTATCGGGCAAATGCTGATACAGATAATCTGCAAACTGCCAAAAAAACGGCCCGATAATCGGCCAGGGCTGATAATCAGTCTATCCCTAATTTACACATCCCATAGCTGTAGAGCAACATTATCATTCATTTGGAGTTGTGTTGTGTCCACCTGGTCAATGTCAGTCCAATACTCTGTCTTTTAGCTCTGTTTTTGGTCTCCACCATCTCCTTGGGGAAATATCTGTGTCTTTAGCTGCTAAATGCTCCACTGTGTTCACCAGTTAGTCTCTAACGGGGTCTGTTTGCTGCTAAGCAGGTAGAGTACAGTGGGTTTTAAAGAGCTTTTTCACTGAAAACAGCTGCCTGACCCAAAACAGTGAAGGTGAAGCCGGACAGCTAAACAATGAGCTGAACTTAATATAAAGCCGAGTGACTCCTTTAATATTGTTACATTGTTTTCACATTGTCATTTGAGACATTGGTATTATAAAAAAAAATTAATTATAACAATTTAAATTTTGTGTGCTGTCAAACTACTCACAATGAAACTCAACACTTCCTGCAGCTGCAGTATATATATATATATATAAGTGACTGGTTTACTCCATTTAACAGTCAAATAATATGCGATTTTGGTTGTTCCGAATTCAAAATGAGTCCATCCAAATAGTTTTTGTATTGAACGTCAGACTTTACAAACAGCAAGTCTACTGAATGTAACTACTAATCTGTATTAACGAACAGGATAATGCACCTCTGTAAACTCAGAAGCAGCCCAACGGCCAGCATCAGTGATAGCACTAATGGCCAGTGAATGCTGTTTGTGTGTGTTTGTGTCACTGGGAGGTCATCGGTCTGGTCATACAACACATAGAGACTGTGTTTGAGGCTTAATGACATGAGAGGAGTCCTGTAATTACACCTTAGCTCTCTAAGCTGAGCAGTATGGATGCACACACTCACTCTCGCCTCGTCTTAACAAGTGTGCCTTGTGTGTGTTGCAGCACTTCTCACCTTTTAAAGGAAAACTGTGGTGTATTACAACTACAGTTTTATCTTCGTAGCTCTTACCTTCAGCTATATATATATATACATATATATATATATATGTGTATATATATATATATATATATGTATATGTTGTTCGAAATGAAACCATTCATTCTTTCTTTCACTCTCTCAGTTTTAACATTGCACTCTGAGTAAATTGCCGAGATTTCTTGTAACGCAGCGGTATTGCAAAGTATAGGTCCAACAGACAATTAAACAGGTTGTAAACCAGCTGTAAAACTGTCCTTCATAGTGTAGTGAAACTCTTTTGATCCTACAGATGGATAAACAATAGAAAAAAATAAGTGTTCTCTAATAAGTTATGAAATGGTTTCGATTTTAATTTCAGTAGTTTTGCAGCTCTAATTTATGAATGATAACTTGTACTTCAGTAAGTGTTTGTCGGATCAAAGCCTGCAGAAGGTGACATGATAAAGCCACATATAAAAAAAAATATGATAAAACAGCTTTGTCAACTGTGATGAATTGGTATAAAAGAGATATTTAGGCACACAATATTGCAGGTAGCAGCTGTGGATCTCAGCTTTCGCATTGGAACTATAATTATATACCCCGACCCGCCCACCCACTGCTTCTCATGGTATGTCACATCGCAGTGGTTGAATTTTGTAACACAAAACCCCACTGGATGCCCTGACTCCAGCTCCGACCTCAATCCACCCTTTGTGTTTGCAGCTTGCAGGAAATGTGTGTGTGTGTGTGTTTGTGTGTGTGCTCAACAAAGGAAGAGGACACTGTTCCCATACAAAGGCAAGTGGCTAAGATCATTCAGGAACCAGAAACCAAGAGAGAGAGAGAGAGAGAGAGAGCTAGAGAGATTTAATATGATCTTCTGAACACAGACACAGACACATTCACATACTGTAGAGCGTATGTGTCTCCACACGCACGTACACGCGCACGCAAGAACATACCCACAGCATTCATTACAGTGTCACAGATGCGTCGTTCCTGCGTTTAGTCTCATAACTGTCGTAACTGTTAAACATTTTGGATACTATGGTTGTTAATAAAGTATAGCAGCTGGCAACACATGCAAACCAAAAAATGACCGGTCATGTTGATAAAATAGTTGAGTTTGAAAGAGAAGAAAGAGATCAAATTTTTGGGGGCAAAAAACAGAGAGACAAAGCTTGTAGAAATTTGAAGATTCCAGGTTTAGGCCTGATCCTGATCCCTTTATGCCTGACTGAACTAAGGTCTAAAATAATGGATAACCAGACTCACAGTCTCACAATCTGCAGCCCTTGTGGTAGCAAGGGAATTTAATCTAAATCTACAATTGATTAGCTCTGGCTATAGTGATAATAATTGTGTACTCACCAAATGAATTGCTGAGATCTCAGGACATGGTGACACGGGTCATGAAACATGATCAGTCAAACGATCAGGTTAGATAAATCAAAGATTCTCTATATTTTAAACATAGCGCATTACATGCTGACCCAATTGCATGACATGGTACACACTTCCTGTCTCCTAAGTGGGCACGGCCTTGTTTGGAAGTGTAGTGAACGATGGTTGGATGAAAAACTATATATTTGCATCATGTATTTATATATATATATTATTTTTTTACAAAAAAAAGAAGCACTGGTTACATAGTTAGATCTGGGACATTTTACTAACAACTCAAATATTCTTTCTTCCCACCTGCAGCGCTGAAGAGGTCCTTCGACATTGAAGATGTGGATGACATACCATCCTTCTCCTCAGCTTCACCCATATCCACCCCCGTTTCTCCCTCTTCCCCCCATTTCTTCCGCCACCACAACAAAGCCAGTGAGGGGCGGGGAGGAGCTGGCCAGTCCCCTTCATTAGCCTTCAACAACAACAACAACAACAGCCTGGGCTCCGCAGCCCACCACTCCCGCATCAGCCTGACTTCTAATCCCAGCCCAGTGCTAAAGTCCCGTAGTGTAGTCAGCAGCCTGTCCTTCAACCGAGGAACCATGAACAAGTCGGCCATCCACAACAATGGTTCTTCTGTCACAAGGGCTGCATCCTTCCAGAGCAGGTTAAACCCCAACGGTTACTCCATTCTGTCTGGGCCAGGAAGTGACGACAGCCTTCACAGCTCCACGTCCAGCCTGGAGTACTCTGGTGGGGGTGGGGGTGCCCTCCCTCTTGCTAAGCTGGGGTCATATCACAGCCCTCCGCCTCAGGGGGAGTACCACCGAACCCAGCCCCAGCTCCCACAACAGCACCGTGAGGGAGGTGCCAACTTGGAAAGCAGCCTTAACCTGAAGACGTCTCATGGGGTTGTTTTCCACTCCGGGATGGACCAGGGGCCAGGGATGATGCTGGGTGTTCCGAACCATGGCTCCATGCCGAGCCTAGACCCCCAAATTCATAATGGAGAAGGAGGAATGGTGAGTATGCCTGGAGGGGGAGACAGGATGTCACCAGGGTTGAGGTATGCCAGTGCTAATGCCAACTGGAATGGTCGTATTCATAATGCCAGTTCCTTCGGGGAGGATGGCTACGGTAGCACCAAAAACCAGTACCAGCAGCAAGGCCCCCAGGTCCTCAAGGCTCCCCAGCCCAAGGCCAGAGAGACTTCACGTCTCGGCAAGTTTCCCTTGGATCTCGACAGCTTGGTAAGCAGCACCTCAACCACCTCTCTCACCAAGACTCAAGGAGGATCCATGAGCCCCAACCCTCCCAAGCCTCCACCAAGGAGCACAGGAGGCTTCCAACACCACACCAGCCCACCATCCACCTCGGCCAGCCCCTCAGCCTCTCTCAGCAGCCTGGACAGTTCTTCTGACACCCCGCCCCTCTCCCTCCACCATCCCTTTTTGCCATTCTCCCCACATTCTCTGACTCCCTTGCAGGGTTCAATTCCTGTCCCAGAGATGAGTTGCTCCCCAGTGTCCTTTTCTCCAGCCCAGAGCCCCCAGCTGCAGCTTCTCTCAGGGCCCCAAGTTGTCCAGGTGGTCCCGAACCTGTCTAACCCTTCCAGCCCCTCCAGCTCCAGAGCCATTTGGTCTGTGGAGGATGGTCCAGATGATGGCAGAGATATTGTGGGCTCAATCTTACAGAGGATCGCTTCCTTCTCCCAGCATGTCATGACTGACACCAACCCAGCAGCTGTGACCCAACCCCCTACACACAATGGTGGGTTGTCATCTGAATATGGGTGTCCTGAGACCACGCACATGCCCACATGGAAACAGAAAGGTAAGATGTTTTTTTTTTTGGAAAGTGCGTAAAAAGATGCATTTGTAATTTATAACCATACATAATTGCATGCACATTTGTCTGTGCTCTGAGGCTCATGAGAGGGATTTTAATGGTGGGTCATAACTCAAAACTGTGAAAAACGATCAACAGTTGTGTGCGTGTGTGTGTGTCTGAGTCTGCATCTTTACCTTTGTGGGTCTCTGGTGTGCAGTCTATATGTGCATGTTGTAAACCTTGCAACATGCAACATCTGTCCTTTTTAGGGCTGCAACTATCAATTATTTTAGTTTTTCCATCGATTTAATCGAGTAATAGGATAAGAAATACTTTTGTTTTATTTAAGAGCAATAATAGACAACAGTTTGGTTTAATTTTCGGAAAAGCAACATTTTTATTGCCTACATTGCTTACAATATCATCTCTCAAAAAACTGACAGTAATAATCCTCCCTGTGCGGAAACAGCGTGAGCGATACAACGTTGGTAACATTGATTAAACGAAGCTTTGAGCCAAATCATTTTGCATCGATGATTTTTAGTAATTGAATTATTCGAGTTACTCAAGGAATCGTTTCAGCCCTAGTCCTTTTCTTACAACCACTGACATAACAAGACAACTATACTTAATGAAGAAGAAACACACACACACACACACACACACACACATGCACGCATAACCCTGTTTCCTGAAAAATAATACTTAAATAACATTATACTGATACCACATCTTTACCTAATCTTGCCTAAACCTAACCACTGACAGGACTCGGGATGCAAACCCTGGCCTCTGGTGTCCTACATTCTTACAGTTTGTACAGTGCGGCACATAGTTGTGGTGCGGTGCATCTGAACATAATCCAGGCATCTATTCAGTTTGGCACCTCAACATAATGAGGAAAACTATTTGGTAATATAGAAACACAGTTTTGGGAAGGCAGTTGAATATGTAACGCCGAGGATGGTATAAGCTCACAATCATCTTTGTGGTGATTCTCCAATGTTTATTAAATACTAATGTTATTATGCTATTAGTACATTGCTAAACTGAAGTGCTGCACATAAAAATCATCCATCTTTTCCTCCATATGAAATCCCTGTTAGTGTCCTGAAACTTGTCAAAGACATGTTGTGCATTAACACAATTCTAGGTGTGTGTGTGTGTGTGTGTGTGTGTGTGTGTGTGTGTGTGTGTGTGTGTGTGTGTGTGTGTGTGTGTGTGTGTATGTGTGTGTGTGTGTGTTTGTACACACACATCCCATGATGACAGGGAACTTCTTTTTGTTTTCATGTCGGTGTAGGAAGACAAGTCAAGGTTAGCAGATGAGCTTAGCAGCCACACCCGTTGTAATGGTTTCCTGTTGTGTTGAGCTACATCACGAATACACACACGCATAGACACATGCATACACACACACACACACACACACAGTAATACCCAAACCAAGACACATTCTACAGAACAAACTTTTGTTCATGCATACACATTCACACGTTGTGTGTCTTTGTTTTGAAGGCTTGTGTGACATTTTTAACAGGGGTTTTAAAGCTATTTTTAGTCCACCTCCTCCCAGCTGGCCTTTGGCTCCTGCTTCCTCTGATAACAAAGTCAACTTTTCTGTGTCTCGGTACCACATTTACAGAAAACAAATAGCAAATTCAACTCAAACCACAAAACCAAGATACTTGGAAAACTAAATCTTCCCTAATCATGGGTTTTAATAGGACGTACAGTAGAAAAAATGTCAACTAAACTACAGCTTTTTAGTTTATAATTAAAGATTTACGACACAAAGCGCAATAGGGTAACTTTGGCTACTTCTAGGGTTGGCGGTTCGATCCCCAGCTCCTCTTGTCTACATGTCGCAGTATGCTTGGGCAAGAAACTGAACCCCAAAATGTTCCCCCACATGCCTGTAGTTGTACAACATGTAAACCATATAGTACATTCACTTTATCCATGCAAATCATTTGTGCATCTATACATGTCAGTAAGATGGATTGATGGGATGTTCTGCCTTGTTCTAGTCCCACTTTGATGAAGTCTGATGAGACGCCTGGATGTTTACACGTGAATATTGTCCAATGCAGATTCAAGAACTCGGTTGAGCGGTTTTACAAACAGGAGGCATCTGTTTTAAGGCGCCTGTTGGGATTTCCCCGTCGCCTCCTTCAGTCTCATCAGGGAATTAGTCCAATACCTCTGAGCTGAAACAGAGAACAGCCAACTGTACTCATAGCTTCGTTCTCAATTCACATCTTAACTCTGACTCAAATGACAACAAGAGAGATATACAAGAAGATGTGAGTGTGCATGGTATGTTTCCTGGAACATTGTTACATTTATTTACCGATGCTAACATGTTGACCTTTATGAGTAGTTGACGATGCTTTGTTTAGACAGACTGGTTTGTAAGGGGAGGGAGAAGGAACGTAAAAATCGTATTGCCATATAACACTTGATTTGTGTGAGATTCAGGTGCGATGTTGAAGAATTAAAAGCCTAATTAAGTGCTTTGTGTGATACTAGGTGGAGGAAAGACTTTATTCCTAGCCTCATGGTAACTTGTATGAATAACAAATGCAACTTCTGCTTCCTTTCAACTGGCATCTGCGAGAGTTAGCGGCATGCTACAGGTCTTTCCTTTTCATAGGAAAATTAAAGACTGTCACACCTTGAAGGAAAAGTTTGACATTAAATTAGATACTACATCAAATTGAAAAACATTCACCTTTACATAGGGTTGGGTACTGAAACCCGGTGCCTAAACGACCGTTATCTACCGGACCGAATAGCAACGTGGATTTCGGTGCCTTATTTCGGTGGCACTGAAATTTCTGCGCTGCTCTCTGATGCTCCGAAAAGGACGTTAGAGGCAACAGAAACATCGCTGCATGTGATGCTAGTTAACACGACACTTGACAGCAGGTAACGTTAGCCTATCGTTAGCTAGTAGCTGGATTAAACGCTAACGTTAAATGGTGTAAAGTGACTGTATTTCACTTTAGAGGAAATACAACAGTCTGCAACAGTCTGCAGCTGCCGTTGTCAGTAAAACAATACAGACCGTGCGTTCACTTGAAACTGGTAGCCTACGCCTCGTGGTGCATTCAAAGTTATTGTAAAATACCCTTTTCCCAACTGGTGGGTGTTTTTGTCATTTAACCTCAATTCTCCTTTTTATTTAAATCTTTTTTTAAAGTGTGAGTTCAGGCACTGTTTAGGCACGGCCACCTTTTTAAAAGTATTGCTTTAGCACCAGTATCGGAAAAAACCCAAACGATACCCAACCCTACCTTTACGATTGCCTTGCTTGGCAGCTGGATTCTCACGATATCACGAGAGAATCGCGGGATCATGTATCACACAAAAATTCTTCTTGTCAGGCTTCAAGTAATGCTTTTGTGTCCGAACTACCAGCTTACCGAACCACTTACCGTCCGGTGAGGAGCTACTGGCAGCTACGGGTGTGATTTAGGTGTGTGTGACGACCACGACCACGAATGTTTTATCCAATCACCTGCCAGGTATTTTTTGAAAGTGCCTTTTCCAAACATTTTACAAGGACCACTTCTCAGATGGTTCTGTGTAACAAACCATCTGTCACGTCAGGTAACCTTTGCATAGGCCAACTAAGTTCTGCTACTGCAGTAAAGGCGGCGGCCGTTTTTTTTCTGTAATCATATATGAAGAAACATATGAGTCTCGGTATAAGTATATATAAGGTATTAGTTTTAAAAACGAATCATAATGCACTCTCTTAAATGCACAATATGTAATTTTAATGCAATCAGAAGGTAGTTTGATAATGGTGCATGGGAAAGGGATCTAAGTATTACACTGGATGATGAGGAGTGGGACAGAATCTGTAGGAATGTGAGGGTGCACTAGACTGGGTTAACCAAACCATTTCTCCCTGCAGCTCAGGCTGGAAAACCTGTACATTTATCTATCCTGCTTCTGTTACAAATTTGCGGGGACCAATCACAAACTGGCTTATCCACCTGGCGCTATTGGCGGGTTTAACACGATGACGATAGGGAAGGGACCAAGCAGCTTTTTGTTTACATTCAACATGGCGGGCACCGAAGCGCAGCAACCCGTTGATGCCGCTGTCGCTGCTACGTCACCCAGATCGTTGGTCTGATTGGTTGAAGGACTATCCAATTGCATACAGAGTAATTTCAACTATGCCTGTTGATCACCCCTCTTGTGCAGTAGAAAATACAGAGCAGACTCCCCAGACTAATGTTCAATCTTAAAAGATTGAGCTTGGTCTGGTGATAGCCAGACTAAGGGTGCGCCTCATTCAGTTCATTCATTATGCATTCATTATGCATCGCTACTATTGGACTCCCTCCAGATTGTTACGAAGTGGTCTGAAAGACACACCAAATTGTTGGAAATGTAAGACAGAGGAGGGCCAATTGCTTCATGTCCTGTGATAAAGTCCAGGAATTTTGGACCGGGATACATGATAACCTATGTCTGATTGCAGGGACCCAGGTTCCATTCAGCCCAAGATTATTTGTTCTGGGAGATGGGTCAATCCTAATCAATTGTCAATGTCAGCTCAGCTTGTTTCATTAATAACTTCAGGTCCAGACGTTCAGGAGGTTTTTACCGGGAGAAGAATTATCTCCATGACATGATTAAACTTGTAAAAAACAAGGAGTTTCACTTTGGGCTTATCGGTGGAAGGGCTGTGAGCCAAGCTGCTGCTAACATTTGTTTAGCTTGTTTCTCTGATAACTTAAGATCCATACAATGACTAATGACTAAATGACTAAAAAAAATAGATTACATAGGTCTAGTTCTATTTGACATTTTAATGTGGAAAAGTTACATAATATACCTTTTAAAGTGACTATATGTAACTTTCAAATGTTTCTGAAACTGTGTAATGTTCCATCTGATGATCATAAATGACCTCTAACAGCAAACAAGACTAACAGTGAAGAGAACACTAGTTTTATATAGTTTTTATTAATGCCTTTGTCCGGGTCCGATTTTTCCCGTGAAGTCACAGAATGATTTACAGCAGGTAAAGCGAAAGACAACGGGCGAAAACCAGAAGGAGACAATTACGGGATTGTAAATGATTTAAAATCGTCCCCGAATTGGCCCTCAGGTATGGAATATGTCTATCTCATTCATGAAATAACTTTACAATGCACATGTGGTTGTACGTCAGTAGCCGACAACACACACACCCTTCCATTTAGACGGTTTAGTCCTTTTAGTTTGTGTTTGTGTTGGCTTACTATTCTCTTTTCCCTTATGTCCTCCTGTAACGTTACTTGTGTAAAGCATCCGTGGGTTTTATGAAATGCTCTATATTAATCTAAGTTATCATTATGTTGGTTGCTACAACAATCTCTTAATGCTTTGGCTCGTGACACAGTGACAGTGATAACGTTACCCGGTTTAGCTCCCGATACATCCAAAGTAGGCTAAGTTACCGTAAGCAACACTGGAAATGCAACAATGCATCGTTTACTTATTCTCTTATTGTAAATGAATGATTTTCTTCCTGAGCAGAACATTCATCGCAACGGTATGACCTCCCCTCAACGCTAACTCAGTAGTACAGAAAAGACCTTTATGACAGCAGGTGTGGTAAAAACACTACCGCTTTTGTCCAAAGTGGCAGCTAGAATCAACACAAACTGAAAGTTACATATAGCCACCTTAAAGTAACAAGCTTGCTGTGCGATGCAGGGATGGGTCTTCAATCGGCTGTGGTTTGTTTCATATGTAATACATCCTCCACTTTTTAATACAACCACACAAATATATTGCTGTGCATGTGGGCCAAGTGTCTGATGGAGGAGGTGAATTCTTGCAGCTGTGGTTGGCAGGACCAGCTTGTATGGAGTGCTCCGTCCCATCCTGCGTGGAGATCAACTCCCACAAGTGACACAATTGGCTCACTGAATGCTGAGAATGGGGCACACATTACTCCACAACATTCTCAAAGAGCGCAGCTTCAGTCTGAGCTTCGGCAACAATTTCCCTCCGAGCACACGCAAACATCGCTGCTGTCATCAGGGTTCACTTGGTAAATAACAGGCTAATGTGCAGTAATGGGCGTTCACAGTGAAATGATTGTTTTGCTGCATCCAGTGCTTTTCTCAGATCATTTGTTGCCCCGGGGCCTTTTCCTCTACTCCCTTCCTCTGCTCGTAGAGAAACATACAGAGGAAAAGACAAGTGGGATGGTAGAAGAAAGCAACACAGAAAAAGAGTGAAAATAACAAACAAAACTGAAGCAGTTGGTCAAGATCAAACTCGCACTGAAGTGTTCTGAAGTCGGAAATAATGCGTTTTATCTTGAGTCATGAGACCCAAAATCTAATGCTGTCAGCGCTGCATATCATCATGTACAGAATAAAGATCAGCATTGTTCACCCCCCATAGATAATCTCCCTCTTCATATCGCTCACATCTCTTCCACCTTGAGAAAGAATTCTTATCTCCTTTTCTATTTTCCACATCTCTTCGCTTCATCAGTTCTGCATTCCTCTCTATCTCTTCCACTCATTATCTCTGCATTTACTTTATAGGCATGGCTGTCCAACAGCCACCATGATAAATACGTACTGTCCAAACACCACAAACAGCACTGTCATTATCTAGAATAACTTTATTCAGTCTTTCCTCTCTGCTCTTTCTTTTCTGACCTCCTCTCTCTTTAGCTGTCATGCCCAGGCTTGTCTGGACTCCCCCCCCCCCCTCCCAATCCCTCTCTCTTTCCCTCTCTGATTCAAGCTTTAATGACAGTGATTTAGGGAATAAATTCCTCCCTAGCAGATGTCTAAGCCATCGTCTTCATCCGTTTCCCTCTCCTCACTTTATCCTCTCTGTGACAGAAAGAGTTTATTTTCGTATGTTGGTAATGGCTTATGAAGAAAAAATGAACATTAAAGTTGAAAGAGTGTTTTCATTATTCATGAGTCAGATTCTTAGTTAGTTCGCTCTTAGTTTTCCTAGTTTTACAAATATCGATCGGCTAATCATTCTGAAGCCTCTGAAGCCTCGTCTGTCCTAGTCCACTCTGAAGCCTCCTCTGTCCTGGTCCCCTTAAAAGCTGCCTCTGTCCTAAGCTGCATGTCATGTCGCTTAAATTGCATCCCCGACTCCTCCACTTGCCTCCCTGAAATCATGGGAGGAGAGAGGCAGCGGGCAAATGTGTTTTAGAGGGATGAGACGTCCTTTCCTCTGAAGCGTCACATGAATTAGTCAGCTGTTTGGGCGGAGTTAGCAACTCCTTCAGCTGCACGACTTCCGGGAAGGCTGCTCTCGTGTATCCTCGGCTATAGCTCCTCAGTGATCCCTCCTCGATAATCCCTCGTCGATGCTCGCTCCTCTGTCCTCGGGCCAGAAATAAGAGCTTTGAGACGGCCTTCACCGAGGAGGGACAGAACAACTTTTCGGTTCAGCCGAGGACCGAGGAGTCGAGGAGCTATCAGAAAAGGGCCATGGGATGTACCCCTGGTCCCCTCTGAAGCTTCCTTTCTCATTAGGTGAAATTGTGGTCGCAGTGTCAGCCTACGCACTCTGACATGTCTCCATTTAGGCATGTATAGGATCTGAGCATGTGTGTAGTGTGTTCTATCAAACTGTTAACAAACAAAAGTCCACTTTATGAATCCAAAACAGGAAGCCGAAGGAAATATAAGCGTTTGCAAAGCACAGTTTTGTGGGTATCTTAAAGGTTGGCTGATCCAGCACATACAAATAGATGAAAGAAACAGCCAATCCGATCTTTTCATGAGGGAACCTCCTCTCTGCTGCTGTTTGTTGCTGTTTCAGCCCGCTAGTTTGTCCTTCCCATCAGCTCAGAATGGAACCCCGTTTCCTGTCCAGTTGTTTGGTTCAAGGCCCTGAAATGTGTTTCCTGCACCAAATAAGATTAGCTCACCCTGGTTGTTTAGGCTTTAACACACACACACACACACACACACACACACACACACACACACACACACACACACACACACACACACACACACACACACACACACACACACACACAGACAGGATAGACAGTGATGAAGACACTGACAAGCCAACATGAAAAGACTTTCAGATGACTAATTCCTGCCCCAAACATGCCCCTTGTACAAGGAAGGCTAAGTCAAAATGACCTCACTTTGTAAAAGTGTCTTTAAAAGACTTCACACACACACACACACACACACACACACACACACACACACACACACACAATCTTTATATAATGGTACCTTCCATTTTAAATACAGGGATAAGCAGAAAAAGGTTAAGAAATCAGGAGAGATGAGAGAGGCTTGAGACAGGCAGCAGGGTGAACGTGACATGAGAAACATTCAGGGCTAAAGGTAAGACGGAGTGCACAGTCATCCAGAGCAACATAAATCAACAGAAGCTGCATTAGAGGCTTTTAAAGTGTAGAACATCAAAAACACTCACGGTGTTTGAGTCATGATGGATTAACAACACACACAATTCTTCTGTTGTAAAACATAAGATGTTGGATATTGACAAAGCGTGTAAAGCAAAGCTGCTATGCATGTGTGTATGCAGTGATGGACTGGGATCAAAATGAACGGCCCTGGCATTTGCAACACACCGGCCCTATTTTTTGTCAATAACCTAGCTTGGAAATTAGTAACTCTGCCTTCCGTGTGAATCTTTCCACGCACCTCGACGCAGCACAATCTTGAATATGTGTGGCTGCATGCATTCAATAACTAATCAAAATTAACCAAAGACATATTATCAGTAGTGGCCCATAGGGGTCTATAGGGGGGTGGCTCCTAGCCTGGCTCCGCCCTCCTACGTGCTTCCGCTCAATTTTCATTTTCCTGCAGTACTCCGTCTGGGTTTGCAGTATATTCTTGGGTTTTCTCCGGCCAAATATTTGGCGTTCCAATCAGCGAACAGAGGGAGTGGTTGAGAACGATGACGTTGAGGTCGTGACGTGCGCTAGTTTGAGTTGTAGTTCCGTATTGGCGGCAGAGAAAGATGCGGTCCGTTGTGGCAACGCTGCCGAATATCCAGAAGTTAAAGCCCGAGCAAGAACAATGTTTGCTGAGTTTTGTTGGTGGCCATGATGTTGTGGCCCTCCTCCCCACGGGGTTCGGGAACAGTTTGATTTTCCACACACACTGTTAGTGGTGAAGGAGTTGGCTAAGGCTAACGCTAGCGATTCTAAGCCGATAGTTGTTGTCGTCTCCCCTCTTGTTAGCCTGGTCCTACCAGACAGTATGTAGGAGGGCGGAGCCAGGCTACCAGAGTGGCTCTGGGCAGGTCCTATAGTTTTAAACTTCAACAGAGTACCCGCCTTCAAGGAAGTTAACACTTTTCAATGGAGAGTGGCCAGACTCTCTGTACAAATGAAATGTACTCTGGCATTTTCCCAAATTCCAGATGGCCAGTCCGTCACTGTGTGTATGAATGTGTTAATTCCTCAAGAATATCAGTGCCTTTGTCTGAAACCACAGTACACCACAAATAGGCAGGACCTGAATGCCTCATTTCTGTGTTTAATGATTTTCCTCTTCATAGGAATTCATTCATACTCTGCATATGTAAACCTTTTTTACAAAAAAGTCAAATACAAAAAAATATGAATGTAATATGTATGTAAATCAATCTAATAAAAACATATCAGTTTATGAAACCCACATCCAAATCAAAATAACAGGAGTCTACATAAAAGCTGTGCGACTGTTAAAGATATGTCATTCATTTTAAATGTCTAAAAATGACTAAACCTATATATATATATATATATATATTTTTTTTTTTTTATTTTTTTTTATTTTATTTTAACCCAAACCACAATCTTTTTCTAAACCTAACCAAGTAGTTTTGTTTCAATTCACAACGTTAACCACGTGTTTAAAACTGTGGCCAATTCCTGGGTTTGTTTCAGGGACTTATTAGAAGTATGTATGTTTGGGTTTGCTTACGTGATGCTGGGCGCGCCCACCTCCGTCACACAAATAACCAGCGCATCTACTGACGCAAGTCACGCAACAATGTGTTTTCAGTGACTGTGTCTAAAATCTGGTTTGGTCGTTCCCTTTATAGCTCACTATTTAATATATATAGGGAGAGAGAGAGAGAGGGAGCGGTTTCCAACACATGCTAATGTGCGTAATTTGGTTGCCTGTACATGGCGTCATATAACCTTTGACCCCTCTAGATACTAGTTAATAACTTCCGGCAACACGCGGGAAACACCAGTTGATACGTTAGAGAGTATTTGTAACAATACCTTTTATTTGGTACTTCACTCTGTGCAATAACAAAAATAATATTTATATATTTTTTTATATTTATATTTTTTATTTATATCCCCAGCACAAATGTATAATTATTCACTTCCAACATTTTGTTCAGAACATCTTTAGTTCATTATTTGTGCATACACAAAAATAAAAATATACAATAACAAGAAAATGCACAAGTAGGAAAAAAGCCTGAGGGCTTGTACAATGAACCCACCTAACATTAAAACTAAAGACAGCTGTACATGCTTGCCACCAATTTACAAATGGATATACATATATATATTTTTTTTTAAATCCAAACAAGAAATACTACAGATATACAACATTTACACCCCTCTCTACCTGCCTGTCCCCTGAGTTGGAGTTGGAATACAGTAATTTGCCATCACATCATGTATTCTTGGCAGTTTTATCTCAATGGATAATCTAATAATCTAATCACAATGTCACAGCATCTGAGACAAAGACACTGAGGGTCCTACAGTATCTTGCACCCGGCGCAGCGCAAAGCCCGACGCAAGTGTCTTTGCTAGTTTAAGACCGACGCAGTTGTCCGTTTCCGTCCAGCGCCCACGCTTTAAATAGCAAATGCACCTGCGCCCATCTGTGTGCCCATGGACGTGCTGGTCTTACATGGAGGTGTGTTCAGGTGCATTCTGGGCGTATTGCTATTTTGAGGCAGCGGAAAGTGATCGCGCCATTGGCCAACAAAACCTGGTCTAAAGTCAATAACGCAGCATTTCATTGTTATTTTAATAGTGCATGCCTAGGCTCGTGCACAGCACGCGCACACTCTGCTTGTTACACACACAGAGACGCACAGCAGCGCGCACACATGCGAAAGATAAAAAATAGTATTATGATATGATCTGCTCGCACTTTCACTTTACTCACGAGCAGATCTGTTTCTTCTCCTGAAAATTTCTCCTTCCTGCTCAGCAAATCCGCCATCATAATAGCAATGTGCCAAGGTAGAAACGCGCCTGGCTTTTAAAGGGAATGGGAGATGACACTCTGATTGGTTTATTGCAGGTTACGCCCAAAACAATTAATTGATTAAGACACTAAGTACAATCCTTTTGAACCATGCGCCTGGCGCACAGACCCTTTTTTCCGCCGTTAAACTAGCAAAAGTGGATTCGTACACGCCCTAAACGCCAGGCGCTTCACGCCGTGCGCTTAGATCGATAAAATAGGGCAGCTTCTCACTCCCATCTCGTAAAATAAGGATGCTTGGTCAGGTGCCTTTTGTCGTTGTTATTGACGCTAAAAGTCTCCTTTAGCATTTTAACTTAACGCGCTTGGTACTATTGACGTCCCTTTTGACGCAGTTATGTTAGGATAGGATAGGAAAAGGTCGTGGGTGGGCTTACGGTTCCGTGACACGCGGGAAGAACGGGACGGTTAAAGAAGAAAGCGACTTTAGGAAACGTGACAAGCGGGACACGAACCCCGGCCTTCTGGGTGAAAGTCCTGTGTTTGACCCATCCACCACCCCAACCAACCTCCCTATGCGGAATTTCCCCCTTACATACTACTCGCTAAACCCCGTCTAGCTGCTGCTCTGCCTTTTTCGTCGCTTCAGACGCTGACAGCCTCTGTCCAAACTTTTTTACGAGTTCGGAGTGAGAACGGGATGTAATGTCAAACCTGTTCCCTTTTGCACTGCTCAGGGTGAGGAGAGGACAGTCAGCGGTGAGTCCAGTGGAAAATCCTTCTCTCGACGTCTTCCTCTCGTGTTTATGAGTGCTGTTAGGCAAAACTGTTGAGGGAACTCTTGTTTCACACATATTTGCTGTTTGCTTACTTACAGGCTGGTTAGTACATGTCCCAGTGGTAGCTCCGAGCTTTCTGCAGAGAATACTCTAGACTGAAGTGTCAGAAAAACACACGAGTTGTCCTGAATGAGTCTCACTCCCTCACTGCAGCCATGTGTGAAGGAAGCAGGGATTTGTCTTTGGAGGCACGTACAGACCAGTCACTCTGTGTGTGTGTGTGTGTGTGTGTGTGTGTGTGTGTGTGAGAGTCAGGTAAAAAAGCAGCAGGCGCCTGCAGCTGGGCTTTGCTTGGATTTGTTTCCAATCTGTTTAGTTGTCCTAACATGGCTGCCCTTTGGCTTGTCCAATCAAACGCAATAGCTGTGGAAACAATGTGTGCTCCACACCTACTGAGTACTTATCTAAGAGTGGGATGAGGCCCACTCAGGGTCATGACTGAATTTGTTTTATAAAATATCCATTTAAAACAGGTGTGTGTGTGTGTGTGTGTGTGTGTGTGTGTGTGTTTATTGTGCATTGTGCATCGTGCAACGTCTCTCAAATGTTTAGCGAATCTGCAAACGGCTAGCCAGCTGCTACCATTGAAGTCTGTGATCATTTGAAGTCTTGTACCTTTGCCTTTTTTCAAAGTGTTTTCTTGAGCCAAATCAAATGTTTTATGGTGACGATTCATCTTGTAGCTGGTTGGCTTGGTTCCAGGCTTTATATAAGCATTCTCTGAAAAGTCAAGGGGAGATATTAAATGGGGAAAATCACTTTCTCAACCAGAGCCGTTCAAAAAGTGGGTGGTCACGGGTGAGCTCTGTCAGCGAGTTGTTTCATGAATGCCTGTTCTTGGGCGATTGTGGTAGGTCGGTTGCCTGGAAATCCAGACCCAAATCCGAAAGATTAAGGTTCTGGCAATGAGTAATGAAAATGGCCAAACTAGAGGGGTGGCACGAAGCATGCATTTGAAAATCTCACTGCATGCAATTGGATAACACTACGACCAATCACAACAAGACATGGGGTGACGTATCCAGAGCCCCAAACGTTTAGCTACCAGCGGAGCTAACTGGTAGATATAACTGTCGTCATCTATTTAGCTCGCCTCTGGCCCGCCTATATCAGATACACCGATGATCGGCTACAAGGGCATAGTTAATGAGCATTGATTGCATGATCATTACTGAATGCCAGAGTGACTCGCTGAGCAAATTCAAATTGTGCTCTCGCGAGAACTCCGGATTTCCAGGGTAGTAGGTCGGTGGTTTGATCCCTATTCCTCTACATGTCAAAGTGTCCTTTGGCAAGATACTGAACCCTGAACTGCTCCCACTGCTGTGCCATCAGTGTGTAAATATGCGTGACTGTTTATCTGATGAGCATGGTGACACCTTGTTTTACTTTTAGTGATGTAACTATTTGTTAATAAGCTGGTAATACAGTAGTATTCTTGATTATAATCCTCAGAACTTTGATAAATACAGGCCCAGACCAAACTCAGCGTGATTATTGATTGTGAAATCACATCAAACAGTTCTACTCTTTATACCACGTTTGACCTTTTTCATATCCAACCCGCCCCAACCTGCATAGCTGCCGTGATCCCTAACGATTATCTCTTCTCCAATTAGATTCACTCAATGGAATTCCCATGATATGCAATGGCAGGTCCTTGTAATGTGGTCCTTGGCCTCAGGGGGCCAGCATTCACTGCTAATTCCTCTAAAGTAAGACAGACAGAGGAATGCAGAAGAGAGATCAGGGCAAAAACAAGAAAAGAAAGACAGATCAGAGTAAGAGAAACAGGGAGGAAGAGTAAGTAAAAGGATGAAAGGAATTATGAGAAAGAAAGAGTTATTAAAGGCCTTGCTGTTTTGCTGCAGGAGAAGTAATGTTTCGTCAGCAGTTGGAGAGAAGACTTGACCTAGGTGTCCTAACTTATCTTCACATCTTGGCATCAGTGTGTGTGATTTAGTAAGGAATGGAAAACCTGAAGATTTATAATCTTCTCCAGAATGATTCTATCAGTGACACCCACCTAATGGGCTGCAGGGAACATCAACAACCTGTCCAGCCCTGACTAATTGCTTTTAGAGCATCATAAATACAAGCTTAACTCTGCTTCACCCAGCTTTTTTTGTAGGATGTTCATGTTCAGAGCGGTTGCACGTGTTGAGGTCAGATTAGTCTCGCTTTGCCAGACCCTCCTCCAAAGCGTTCTGAAGGAGGGTCTGGCTATTCCACATAGCATTCGGGGATGGGAAGAAAACGTGCTCTGGTTTAATGGCATTTCTTTAAACTAATCAGAATCGTCATGGGCGGTGCTAAACTTGATGGTAATTTGCCCATAATTGGCGCTAGGGCTGCCTCTAATGATTATTTTCATTATCGATTAATCTGCTGATTATTTTCTTGATTAATAGTTTGGTCTATAAAATTTCAGAAAATAGTGAAAATTGTCAGTCAAGTCCAAGGTGATGTCTTTAAATGTATTGTTTTGTCCAAAACAAGTCAACGAAAGAGATTCAGTGTAATACCGAAAAGAGCAGAAAATCTCCATATTTGAGTGGCTAAAAACACAATTTTCTGCCATTTCTGCATGAAAAATGACTCGATAATCAAAATAGTTTGCGGATATTTTTCTGTGGATCGACTAATCGTTGCAGCACTAGATGGCACTACAGAAACCTAGATTTCAATGGCCCCTAACTCCACCATGGCTCTGACTCACAATTTTGTTTCAATTTTATTTTGCACATTCTTTGTACAGAATCCTAACAATCAGATGTAGGGTTTTCAAATGATACATGGCTTTCTATCACTACATGTTTACAGATGCAGATTCTAAGCTATATTACTATATTTTCTGTTATCGAAAAGTTGAGTTATGTGCTGAGTGCTCACTGTGATCCTAATTGTTAAATATTTGGAAGTTATCCAGCTGCTAAACTGTGTGTGTGTGTGTGTGTGTGTGTGTGTGTGTGTGTGTGTGTGTGTGTGGTTTTGTTGTGGGACCACACCGTACTTTACTTAACTTCACATCAACAGGAAACTGTAAACTTCAAGTACCACTCTGAGCAGAGCTTTAGAGGCTGACTCATCTTTAATAGACCCCTCCGTCTCTGGAAGTGAGTGTGTGCACACACTTGTTTGGGAGACAGCCTCTTTGCTAAAATAATGGTTGTTTCTTAGTTCAAACTGTACGGAGACATTTACAGGACAAACTGGCTCCACAGCACAGTTGACCCTTCGGCTGGGATACAGGGAGTGCAGTTAGAAAAGGGTCACTCCACAGATTTTACACTTTAACGTCAGTTTACTAATCATGAGGAGTACTACTCAGCCCATGAAAACGGCTGTATAATGTCTTCTGCAGCTATGGACGTTCTGAGCACTGCTGAAACGCGGGTGACCTACAGTCAGTACTGTGCCTGAACTCATCTTGAGTAGACACAGATGGAGCACTGAAGCTGCTGCTGCACTGCTAATGTGCTGCTTTCACTGTGGAGACTAGGTATAAACTGTAACATACATAGATAAATATATATACGTATATACTGTATATAGTATATAACAGGTTCTTGGCAGGGAACAGTCTATATATATATATATACAGTATCAGATCTGAAGCTTAAGTATAAAAAAAAGTAAGATATGAATAGTTTACCGTCACGTAACTGGTGTAGAGACCTGAAAGGCCAAACACACTGGGAACTCCAAAGAGCTACCGCACTAGCCTGTTAAATCTTCATCTTTAACAACCCATAAGTGTTTAGATCTCCTCTCAAAAGAGAGGAAAAAAACTAAAGATATACAAACTGCAAGTCGTATGCATGTGTGGCCCATATACAGCACCCACTGCAGTATTTCAATCATTTAAAGGTACAGTATGTAATAATAAGTAGTAATATTTAATAATAGTAATATTTCTGCACTAAAACCGACTACACCAATGTTATATATTTTGTTGAGTTGTGTACTTACATTACCCCAAATGTTCAAACCCAGAGAAATCTCTAATTCTATTTCAATGACACGGACGTTTAGTTTGGTCTCCTTTCAGTGGCTTCAACCCCTCTAGTTACTCTAACTTCTAACAATGCATTATGCTGTTTTTGTGCATACAAACAGCGTAACAACATGTTCACAGATAGAAGTTGGACAGGACTATGTGTACGACTGATTTAGTGAGACGCAAATACGACAGAAGTGCTAATAAACTGTATTATGTACTACAGCTTTCACTACTGTTAATGCACATGGCAGCCATGTTGCATTTTTAGCTCGGGGTACTCGGTGGTTGTCCGAGTTCCGAGCTCGGATGCGTGTTTCCATTTTTGACCTCGGAAAATCTGACTTCCGAGTACAAATGGAATGCAATATGCGGCAACGGCAATTTAGACCGATAGCACATCCCGGTCTGTCTGCCTCACTCCCCGATGCTAAGAGACTTAAGTCGAGTGAGAGCGGACTATATATATATATATATATATATAGCTGCTGGCTAATGTTAACATGCTTTCTCGCTAACTGGTCCGCTACCAATAAAAATCATTTAAATTTGCAGCCAATTCATTTGAATGAAATGTATAAATGTTACTCAACGTAAAAACTGAAAAACTTGAATGGAGCTAGCTACGCTGCATATCAACTCTTTGATTATAACGTGTCGTAACTTTCACTACTGCTCATTTTGAAAGGCCACCACAAGAAAATGTGTTTTTTGTTTGTTATATAATGTGCGTTTGGATTGCATTTCATAATGCAATTCTGTCTGCCACTGGACATGATCCTGGGAAAATGAAGGCTCGCTAGCTATGCTAGCTAACAATGGCAGTCAGAAACAAACATCTATGATCTATTGTTTGTTTGATAATCTTAACAAAGAACACATTTTCTTGCGTAGGCCTTTCTAAAATGAGTCGTGGTAAAGTTACTATAATCTGTTATAATCCAAGAGTTGATTAACAGACAGAGTTGGCTAGCATAGCTAGCTAGTTTAAAAGTTGTCTACTTCGACAAAACCGCTACATCCCTGCCGGAAATGTGGACTACTTTAGTGATGTTTAGCTACACTGCAGTAGATCTTTTTAAGAATTCAGAGACCAGCAGAACAGATGGAAGCATCAGTGTGCAGAGCAGATGTAGTGACGCCGCTCATGAAGCAATTCTCTTCAAAAAGTATTTAGCTCATTTCATTTAAAAGTATTTAAGCTGGTATGACCATGGAGATGGGAGAGAGGGCTAGCTTGACCGAAGTCGTTGGTTGCATTCAGCTTCAGTGTCAGTGTAGTCCGCTAGTGCGGCACATAAAATTGCACAAATCCACAATATGAGACGGGATTCTTCAGAAGCACAGCCCAGGCTTGTCTCTCTTTTGCACAATAACTATCTGACATTTTGGAGTGTGGTAAAAACTGAGCTGACTCGTGGAGAGCAGCTCCGGTTTGCCCTCCAGGTGAGCGTCCCAATAGATGATGGTGATCTCACGTGAAAACTATGAATTGCACTTAATGCCCATTATTGCACATTATGTCACATGACTCAGTTGTAAGGAGTTAAGTTATGATATAAAAAATAAAAAAATAAATCTAGTCCACGAGAGACAGTCACCCAGAGAATGGGAGATATTTAGAGAGAGATGGAGAGGGAGATATAGATAGAGAGTATGTGGGTGTAGGTTTGTGTTCATCCTCAGCTCTTTAGACAATCCAGCTCATTGAGCAAACAGCAAACTACTGTATAGTAAACTGAGAGCTGTGACAGTTTTGTTCAACAAACTTGATCATACAGGGAGGTGCATGCAGACACACACACACACACACACACACACACACACACACACACACGCACACACCTTGTTTGTATTCATGTTTATGCTTCCACTGGATAACAAATGAAAGGTAGATGACAGACGGGAACCAGTTACCTGTGCACTCAACAGGTCGTAAACCTCCTCCTGACTATGAGGAAATACCCAAGATAAGACGTTTGTATTTCAGTAGTGTGTGTGTGTGTGTGTGTGTGTGTGTGTGTGTGTGTGTGTGTGGGGGGGGAGGTTGGGGGGGGGGAAGGTGCAACTTCATATGCACACAGGACTCTGTATCTGCAGAGTCTGAGGTGTGTCTGTTTATTTGCAGAGTGTATGCTTTCCTCTACAGCCACATCAACTCCTCGACCCTCACAACCCTGCTCAGTGTGTTTACATGCACAGCAGTAACCGGGGTATGGTTAAGTGAATAACCAGGTTATGCCAGTTCTCCCCTTATACATGAGCGGGGAAGAATGGGGAGAATGACAGGAGTAACTCTACCTCCTGCACAGTAGGTGGCGCTCTGCCAATGCACAACTGGCTTTTTCTTCTGGTTGACCTACAGTATGTCAAATTACACAGACCGGCCACTAAAATGAGTAAAATTGTATAAGCTAATGTTTCATTTACACACTCTTGTCACAGCACAGTGTTCACGCCAGACGACTGACAACTTTTTCAGCTGATTATAACGTTTAGCAAGCTAACTTTGTTAGCTAACTAACATTAATGTTAGCCAGTGTCCTTTTAAGAGTGTGCCTTTGAGCTTTGTCACATCAAGCTGAGTTTTCTGTTCCTGAGCAGTGTTGCCAATTTAGTGACTTTGTCGCTAGATTTAGCGACTTTTCAGACCCCCTTCGTGACTTTTTTTCAAAAAAGCGACTAGCGACAAATCTTGTCCAGCGGGCACGTGAGGTATTTCTCTCTTGTGGCCGCCAAAACAGTCTCCTCTCTCTTCTGTTCTGTGACTCAATGAGCAGCAGCCCCTCCTCCCCTCTCTCTTCATGTGCAACAGCACTACGCACAGTGCGCAGACAGGTAGAAGGGGAGGGGGACAGAGTGCGGGGGCTGGTGTAGGTACGAGAGACTGTGGGACGCGACGGGAGAAAGACGCCGCTGAGCTGGCCTGGCCCTCGGCAAGCCAGCCTTCTTTGAGAATTCTTTATCGAGCTTTTTCCCTCCCTTTGTAGAATTTCTTTTATTTACTTCAAAGATAGGCTACCTAAGTAATAATTATAAGGTCAAATAAATTGCTGTATTGAATTTGTGATTATTTGGCTAAAGATTTCTATTTCTTTCTATCTACCTTGCTGACACAACCACTAAGCTTTATGCAAATGAGTGCGTAATGACATCACAAATATGCAAATGAGCGTATAACGTCATCTAGCGACTTTTAGTGACTTTTGGAGCTGGTGCTAGCTACTTTCATTGGAAAAGTGTTGGCAACGCTGTTCCTGAGTTTCATTAGCTCAGTTTGACTTCTGGCAAGAACACGCAATAGTGAGCTCTTCTCGGTTTCATAATAAACTTTTTTATTGCACAATTATAATCGTCTTAAGCGACTCGATTACTATAAAAGCTGCTGGTCACCAAGAAGTTGCCCAATATCTTCCATGTTGAAAGATCATGGCTGCGTAGTGAGCTACACACACGTAACACTGTCACCTTGCAGACAACAAAAAATCAGCACTTCTTCCATTTCAGCCTTTTGCTGTATTACCATGACAGCCTGACAACCATCTCAGGTGAGATCCAACATTGTACGTAGGGGTAGCAGATGCCTGCGCCCCTTGGCTCACTTCACCACATCTGTCGCTCCTAAACCAGACAATAAGGATTTAACTCTTCGCTTAGCCCTGATTAATGTCAGGTCTTTAGCCAACAAAACGTTTGTGCTTATTGACATTTTTACATCTGATGCTGGTTGCGGTTGTATACCGTCCACCGAAATCCAACAAGGACTTCATGCAAGAGTTTGCTGATTTTATAGCGGGTATCACGTTACAGTATGGCCTCTTTTTAGTTTGTGGTGATTTTAATGTACACATATACTGTGAAGACAGACCTATGGTTGAAGACTTTTTGAATCTTATTTATTTATTTAACGTCACCCAGTGGGTGTCTGGCTCGACCCACGAAAAGGGGCACACATTAGACCTTGTGTTGTCCCATGGCTTGTGTGTTCATATCAATGACATCTGTGACACCTGTATATCACATCATTTCCCTGTTTTATTCACGAGTACAGTCCCATGCTCTGTGGTCAAGTCTTCTCCTGCATGCTGCATGTTGACTGGGATCAGACGCGACCGCTACCTGGTGACCGTCAGTCCAGCCGCCGAAAACACCCGCTGGGATGCACAGGTACCTCCGCGCTAACTTAGCCAGCCCGGGCCGGGGAACCTTATTCCGTTCTTCGTAGTGAGTTTCTACCAGTCTGGTGATGGTACGTCGTGACAGAATGTGACATGCTGGTTCCAATATCCATCTCAATGAACTGGCAGATCCCTTGGGTAATTTTCTCTGCTCATTGTGCATCGCAGCTCCTCCGTGCTAACGCCGAGATGATGCTAGGTTGAGACTGAGAGCAGGATGCACCGCCACCGACATTAACCAGGGTCGGATGCACTTTGTTTAAGTGGTACATCATTTGAGTCGTGGCCGTGTTGTACTTATACACGGCGTCGCAGTTTTTACAGTGAACTAAGTCGTTTTTTTTAAGTCAAAATGATCCCACCATTTTGTGACCATCTTCATGATTACTTTTGAAATCAAAACAGAAACTTGCAGGTAACTGAGTAGCTTATGACGCCCCCGGGTGGTAAAACGTTTAATTGTTGCCACACAGTGAAATTCATTTAATTGCTTCCAGACTCACACTACGCAACGCAACCAGCATTAGTTCAATCGATAACAAATTAACGTGATCGACAAAATTCTTAATGATCATCTTATCGATTGTCGATTAATCATGCCCATCCCTAATACCAGTGCTCTCAGGCAGGCATGTCGGCAAGCTGAGAGAAGGTAGAAAAAGGACAAACTCAAAGTGTCATATGAAATTCTACAGCACAGTCTGTCTGATTATCAGAGAGCTGTAAAATCTGCAAAAACTGAGAACATTTCTAACCTGGTTTCTCATAACTGCCACAGGCCTCAGGTTCTTTTCAAAAATCTTATAAACCCCTGTGACTATGCCCCTATCATTCCCACATCTAACCTCTGTGATTCCTTTCTTAAATTCTTTGTTGAAAAAAATGTCTGACCTACGATCTTCTGTGACCACATCCTTTGACCATGACCCCTCTGTTGCCTTGCGGTCCTGGACAAGTTTGAGCCCATTTCAATCACCTCCCTATCTGAGGTGGTCCACAATCTGCGTCCCACAAATTGTCCCTCAAACAGCATTCCCTCTCGTCTACTCAAGTCTTTGACACTGTTGGACCATGTGTTCTATCACTGATAAATACCTGTCTTGTCTCTGGTAATGTCCCAGCTGGGTTTTTTTTCTCTATTTATTTTAAATTTTCACACCAAATGACATACAACAGAGGCCATGGAAACATTGTCAAAACCTCTGTTCTGTCTAACTTCAGGCCCATCCCGAAACTGCCATTCCTCTCCAAAGTCCTAGAGAAAATAGTTTTGACCCAACATTTTACTCATAATATTTATAAAAAGTTTCAGTCTGGTTTTAAACCCTGTCATAGTACCAAAACCGCCCTTTTAAGATACAGGATTCAGGATTCCCCGCCATCATGGTACTCTTAGACCTCACCGCTGCCTTCGACACTGTTGACCATTGGCATCAGTAATCTCCAGACTTTGTGGAATAAAAGAAGTTTGCAATTATTATTTTTCGTGGCACAGTGTGTAAGAATTATAGGTACTGTGCTCAGGTGGTTCCAATCATACCTCACAGTTAGGAGCTTCTCTGTCCACCTTACTACTCTTCCAAGACGGCCCCACTGACCTGCGGTGTCCCTCAAGGCTCCCCGATGCCTTTTTCATTGTCAAACTGAAATACATCTTTGATAAACAGTCTTTGCCACGCTAGGTGTTTTGTGTTGTAAATTCCTGCTTGTTTCTGCTATATAAACCTCAGCTACACTTTGACCCTGCACTGATATCTGATGCCCACCTTGCAGAAAGCACAATGTCCTTCTCAGAAACTGAAGTTAAAGGTGCAATATGTATTACTGACAGCTAGTGTTTAAAATAGTTACTGCAGTCCATCCATCCATCTTCGTCCGCTTATCCGGGGTTGGGTCGCGGGGGTAGCAGCTCCAGCAGGGGACCCCAAACTTCCCTTTCCCGAGCCACATTAACCAGCTCCGACTGGGGGATCCCGAGGCGTTCCCAGGCCAGGTTGGAGATATAATCCCCAGTTAGCAGGGTTAGCATGGCGGCGTTAGCAAGGACCAGTTGGGATCACTTTACTGGCTGTGTCTCAGTTGTTCTTGCGAGTAACCAACTCGAGCACTCTAGCGAATGTTGTAATGACATAAAATGCCCGTCCCTAGTAGCCGTGATAAATTAGCCTGAAGCTAATGCTTACCTGTTTAGGTGGAAATTAGCCAACTCGCCGTCCTTTTGGGCGCTAAGCTGTCTCCATCTTTCAAATACATCTCCAATATTTACCCGGGGTTTGTTACGTCTCTGGTCATGCAACTGTTAGAAACATGCCTTTTTTTTTAGGTTGGGTAGAATCTATCTCCGTTGATCCTGTTCGTTCGTTTGCTGCTTTCATGGCTGTACTAACGTTACAGCTGTAGCGCGCTGGGTTTACGTTTCTACAGGTATATCTGGCAAACTGGCCTAGAAGTGTAGAGTCACGGTAAAGCCAAGAAATGGAAAGCAAGACAAAAGTCTCCAACCATACCAGTGGCTCTGTGAGTGCTGACATCAGCATGCTCACAATGAACGTGCTAACATGCTGATGTTTAGCATAGTATATATTGTTTACCATGTTCACAATCAAAGTTTAGCAAGCCGCCATGCTAACATTTACAAATCAGTTTTAAACACAAAGCACAGCTGATGCTGCTGGGAGTAACAGTAAGGGGTCACCTTCATTAAGACATGCTGCCATTCCCAAAAGCATCTCACCAAAGCATGTATTGCGTATCTGCTAGTGTCTTCCATGGGTACTGTGTACAAAGGAGGCTGATCTGTCCATTCACTCTGTCCAACTCTGTCCCTCTTTGGCCTCTCTGCTACAGTTGTATATGAGAGTAATGATTAACTTTAAGTCATCATAGAAATATGCACATATCTTACCTCTGAGATTGTATGAGAGAGAGAGAGAGAGAGATAGATATGTACAGCATTGTATAGTTATTATACTATATTTTACAAAATTGTAGTGTAATGTGATTTAATTGTAGTGTATTATATTACCAGTCATTAGTACAGTATAGAACCTATGTGACTATATTTAATGTAAACGTTCTGTCTTCAGTCATTTCGCTTGTCCAAAGTGCAAAGTACCTCACAAAGTACACATTGAGCACATGGAAACACGAGCACGCACAAACACACAATGGAAACAAAGTGTTCAATGGCTTGTTCAAAGCCAAAGAAACACTGGGTCACTCACCACATGTGTTTCCTGAATCTATTCACCATCATACACATCTTGTTTTCCTGTCATGGTCCAATCAGATTGTTACTTCAAGGGTGAGGCTAAGGTCTGTCTCCCTTGTATAATAGAGAGGGAGATACAGTGGCTTAGCAATGCTAACTATGGCACTGTGGACATTAAAATAGACCTGAACTTGTTTTAGGTGTTGTCAACGTATTCTTCTTAAACTTTGACCCTCTTACTGTGTGGTTTCACTTCATCAAAGTTAACATTTGGTCACCTAAAAATGTCTTGTTCAGTGTTATGCCAACCAAGCTAGCTGCCGTACATATAAATGGCAGTACCCGGAGGTCCATGTTTATCCGCTGGATGACTCGCTTCAGAAGGGTTGAAAAGCATTGAAAACTTTCCCCCTTTAGCGCTTAGCGCTTAGCATAGGGCAGCGCCATTGCAACCATAGAGATGCTGGCTAAAGCTTGATTTATGGTCCTGCGGAGGCTCCACGCAAAGCTGAAGTTTATACTTGTGCGTTGGTGTGTGCGTCAATCTCAGTAGGGCCGGCATGTGTGTGTGTGTGTGTGTGTGTGTGTGTGTGTGTGTGTGTGTGTGTGTGTGTGTAGAGAGAGTGACGCAATTAACTTCGTAGGTCCGTGTCTCCATGTACCTACGTACGTAGCCACAACGTAGATTTTGCGCAGAAGTATAAATCAAGCTTAAGCTTGATTTATACTTCTGCGCAAAATCTACGTCTTCCAGCTCCACCCTTTTGTCCAAATATGATTGCGCCATTGCAACCATAAATGACACTGGCCTGGCCCCGCCATCCTCCCCAGCTCCAGTTTGTCAGTGTCCTTTAGATAACATATTTGTATTTTCAATAGCAGATATATCACCAACAGCTTATGCATGTCCTTCACCTGTGCATTTTCAAACAAATCTTATTTAGAGTAAAGCAAAGCAAGAACACGTAGAGTGAGGAGTGAGTAGGCTGATAAGAACATTCCTATTAGAGAAGATTTCTATCTGCTGTTGTTCTCGTGTTGTGAGATAGTTTAGTTTTACTTCACAGAAAGCCTTTCAGATAGTTTACACACTCTTCACTGCTCATTCACCACAGTATATCTCAGCTACAATCTCTGACCTGTGTGTGTGTGTGTGTGTGTGTGTGTGTGTGTGTGTGTGTGTGTGTGTGTGTGTGTGTGTGTGTGTGTGTGTGTGTGTGTGTGTGTGCACTTTTTCAACACTTGGGGGAAGCACTGCATCCTTGTGGAATTTAAGATTCAAGATTCAAAATCCTTTATTAATCCCACACGGGGAAATACACACTGTTGCACCAGCTAAGAATAGTGGGAAAAGTACAAGACACACTTAAGATGAACACAAATAAATATAGGTAAATAGAATAAATATTAAAATATATTCATCCTGTCAAACAGTAGCTCTTACAGCTGGGCGCTTCATTATGTCCCACTGGCTTGCCAGCCACAACAATAATATAAGAATGGTTCTAGTTTTTAGAACTATTGCCTGCCCATAGTCAGTAGACAGTATGCTATTAAATAGTAAATTAACAACAGATAGAATAGACAGAGTCCAGCTGGTTAAAACTAACTTTAAACTAACTTCCACTCAATGCAGACTGTATTAGGTCACATGTGTCCAGCTGGTTACAATCAAACTAACTTCAGCCTGGTGTCTGACAGCTCGCACTGCATTTTTCTGACATTGTAATGTGCAATGTGATTGAATGTTGAAGCCGAGCCGTTTCAGAAAATGTTGGGGCCCTAAGCGGCATCTCACACTGAAGAAAAAAAACTAAACCAGTACCACCCCTCTGGCTAAGGCCTTAAGGCCCCCAGTCATTTTAAAGGAGACCTATTATAATTTTCTGTATTTTCTGTCATATCCTTAAAATTTACATTGTGTAATTTTTGGAGTTGATTCTTAGCAAAAACCCCTTTGTTCTTTCACAAATATGTACTCATTCATGTGTAATTACTTCCACCAACTAATCAGAGTATTCTCGTAAGCGTAGAATCTGACATTCAGAATCATTCAGAATACATAGGAGCGACTCACTCGAATGACGGCCGCCATGTAGCGCCTCCATCTTTAAAATACATTAGCCAAAGAGGGACATACCTCCGCCTTTCAAACTTTTAGACTCAGTGGCACCGTGATGAATGCCAGCCGGGAGGGAAAAGGAGAATTAAAACGACAACGCGACAGGCAAAGCAACAAGACCATAATATTATATAATATTAATATTGGAGTGGCTAGAACAGCTGCGTGTAAACGACGGAGATACTAAGAGCTAATTTCGGGTTCGGCCACCGTAGGAGGAAGGGCTAGAAAGTAATATTCAGTTGGTTGTCATTTACAATTTCACCGCTAGATGGGAGACATTCGTACACAATTTAGCTTTAATGTTACAGTGTTGGATGTTCATATTAACGTGGCAAAGGCTTCAAATAAATATAAATAAATAAATTCCTGGGAAAATAAAGTGTTTTTGAACATTAAAGCATATAAACATGTTCTAGTACAAACACAAAATACAAGTATGAAAGTGAGCATAATAGGTCTCCTTTAATACCACTGAATGAAAATGAATGACCAGGCATAATGAATAACTATTTACAAGAAAATGTATAATAATAATAATAATAATAATAATAATAATAATAATAATAATAATAATAAATTGAATTTGTATAGTGCTTTTCAGTACAATACACACAGTACAGTACACAGTATAATACAAATGTTTGTTGTAGGATCCATGTGACCTGTTTTGGTTCATTTGTTATTTTTATGTATACTGCATTCTGGTGGCCGTATATGTTATTGCTTTCTATTTTTAGCTTCTACATCTCACATAATGAAGCATGCACGGGGTAATGGCCTTGCTTTATAAATGGCCACATGGTGACACTATCTGCATCCAAAACTGTTTACTATTTTCTTGTCCTAACGTGTCATGAAATGTTTGATATATACTGCAAACAAACAGTGTTTTCCTCCCACTGGGTTGCCAGGTTGAATTAAAAATGTTGGTTTGTGGAGTTTGGCATGTGAACTAAGTTTATACAATCTAATGCCCCAACTGGCAAACACACAGGCAAAATGTGTGTTTAATCAAGACTCTCAATTATAGGACTTTCACTGGAAACACAACAAAACAGGGGCATGCTGGGAGACAGGCGTTCATACACAGCAGCAACTTGGGAGAATTGTGTGGATGGATGGATGGATGGAGAGAATAGAAGCGAGAGAATGGCATCATCTGGCTGCAGCCTGTTCTTTTGTGTTTGCATGTTGACACTTGCAAGTAGGCACACACTCCACATTCCTCTATTAACCTCTGTGAGTGTCAGCAAACCTGTGTGTGTGTGTGTGTGTGTGTGTGTGTGTGTGTGTGTGTGTGTGTGTGTGTGTGTGTGTGTGTGTGTGTGTGTGTGTGTGTGTGGCCGTGTTCTCATGAACTCTGGACCATGTCCGACAAATCAGATCCGGACGTAGTACGAAGTTGCACTTCCACATATGTAGCCCACAACAGGAGATTGTCCATGTCAGACGCAGTCTTACTAAATGTAAATACTATTACACTACTATACTGGGTAGAGCATGCAGCAGACAGGACATGGCGTGGATTATACCGTGGCCACGTAGCCGGTTTGTAATTTGGTCATAAACAACCGAGACTCTTGCCTTAGAATTTGTCTGGTGATTTCTGCGTCGGCTCTTACCGACAGAAGTTCCCAAATCTCATTGACTCTTCAGTTAGACATTTCTGTTGCTTGTTCACTCTGTTTGTTTTCTTCCAGTGTCGCACCAGCCGACTGATAGAAACGTCATCAACGCGGCCACTCACTCGCTGTGAATTTCCGGACAATGAGCTGCTCTATTCACACATGGGCTCAATCAGACATTACACAGAGTTTGTACTTTGGAGCTGACAGGCAAAAGTCTTTTTAATGTCCGGTCCAACTGATTCGGATATTTTGCATTCTCCCATACAGCTCCTCTGGGTAATGTCTAGTGTAATTCAGGTTTGCAGCGCATGTGTGTAAGGGGCTTATGAAGTTAGACACCCCCCCCTGGCCCTGATTGGTGCATCTGAACAGGGAGCGGTGGATTTTTGCAAATCACACTACAGGCTGTAGGTGGTGCCAGAGGAGCCGGACTTTCTTTTAAATCACCTGCTGAATGTAGATCTACTGGAACTTTTCAGCAAATATGACAGAAAGTTAGTTTTATAAGTCTCACCAACTGCATCTTTAATGTTTATCAGTTTTTCAGTCAAATTTATGGTTTTACTAAATTCTGCTGTCAGATGAATTCTTCAAAGCAAGTATGTAATTATAAACTAACAAAAAGAGTTGAAGCTCTGCTCAGGAGATTAAAGTCTGATTTATGGTTCTGTAGAGGCTCCAGGCAGAGTGGAGCACAGTGGCATAGTTATCAATGCCATTAGCATGGGGGCTAACACTAACGTAACTCTGTTTTTATCATTTCGGCTGTGTTTTTTTAAACATACTGTCATTGTGCTAACCGAGCACCGTTAGCCTTTACAACGGAGCCGCTTCACTACACTTGTTAGATAACGTTTCAGTACAGAGTTCTCTGTTGATTTGTGTTTGTCGCTGTGTGCTCGAGGTTGAAATGAATGTAAACAAAGCAGTGTGCCAAAAATGCAACGCGCCATGATGTAGGTTCCCCTTCAAGGCTAATGTTGGATATCCCTCTAGTTTACAGAACATAACAACAAACCCATGATAGTGGCTTTGGCAATGCATAAGCCTGAGTAGTGTAGTAATATTGTATTTTCTATATGGCTGTCAAAATTAATCCACCGGAGTTTAGAACGACGTCGTGGATATAGAGCCTAACCTGACAATAATGAGTTATTGCAAATTCCTTTTAACGCCACTCATTTGTTTTGATGTACGATTAACGCACGCACATTCTGTGATTTGGGACTTGGGCCGCTCCGCAGTTTGGGAAATCAGGAAGCGACGCAGCAGTAATGGATGGCTAGCAGAAACAAAGCTCCTTGAGCAGAAATGGATAAAGGGTCTTTTCCGGCATGTTCAAAGTTCTTCCAGATGGTTCTCTCGACAAGACTAAAGTTATTTGCATGTACTGTCTATGTGAACTGAGTTACCAACGGAGTACGTCAAGTCTCAAACAGCACTTGCTTGGCCAAGCATACGGCCGATGCAGAGAACCATAAATTTAAAACAGAACCCTCATCCTCCCCCTTGCCAAAGGCAGGCCATGCTGGATAGTTTGCAATGGAGATGTAAGAAGTGTAAGAAGTTCAAAGAAGTACAAGTGTAAAGTGGGACACTACATTGTGTTAGTACCACCAAGTAATGTTCCATTCAGGTCAATGTGCCCGTCTGTTGTTGCTTGATGGGCTTGAGTTTGCCATATTATGCTTTCAGCAGATTTTCTGACTGAGCATGCAGTACCTTTGAGGTTATTCTGGACAGTATTTGTCAGTGTTTTGGATTGTTACAAAAATATTAGGGCTGTCAAATGATTAATTTGTTTTAATCGCGATTAACCGCTGAATTTCTATAGTTAATCGCGATTAATCGCAAATTTTCCTCAAGGGGGTTTACAATCTGTACAGCATATGACATCCTCTGCCCTCAGATTCTAGATTCGGATAAGGAAAAATTCTCCCCCAAAACCCTTATAATATCAATGGAATGTCGTGTGATCATACAGTTCGTTCAGCAGCTAGAGTTCTGTAGTGTGGGATGAAGGAGTGGGGTGGGAATGTGAAGTGTCTGGGAATCGTATAATGTGGGTGATGTAGGAATGCTGTCACCTCTCAGTGTCCAGTTTGCAAAGTCGTTTAGTCAGCTCTGTGTCACTTATGGTAAGACAAAGGAACAGCAGGCCGAACACTGGACATGTGTTTACAGTTATCAACCCAGGAAAGAAAGGCAAAGAGACTGAGAGAGAGAGAGAGAGAGAGAGAGAGAGAGAGATAACTGAGCTGCCATCCATTTATTGTGATTTATTTCCATTTCAAACTGTATACAAAGGCTTGAGAACTGACAGAAATCTGAGTGAACTACTGTCCACGCTCCACACTCAAACAAGTGATGATAGAAAACAAGCTTAGCTGAGAATTACACCCATATGTAAACAGTTTGGGTTGCTATACTCATTCCTCCAGTCCATCCAGGTCATCATGAAATCTTTCTCACAACCTTCCAATGTAAAGGCTCGATCTTACTCCGAAACGGACGCATACATGGACAGCTGTGGACACCACGGACACATTGTAGTTCTGTTTATCCTCCACTTGGAGGACACTTTCCAAACATGCACAGTAGATCGCTATGCTACCACCTGTAGCAGAGCGGCTGTGTGGACATGTCGAGACAAGTCCGCGCGGACACAACAAAATGGCTTTGGTGGGCATTCACACAGCCTGCGTCGGTCATCAGACGATCCAGCAAAAACGGAGGTCTGGCTACACCACACATACATTCTAGGATGGTCTTGGGCGGCGCTAAGCTCCGGACGCAGCGACCATGGCTCTGCTAAATAGTCTCAGGAAGGAACTTGTTTGGGTAGAACATTTGCAACCTGCAAAAGAAAACGCCACATACAATATTAAATGAACTGTTCATACAATACAGTAATGGGAGCTATTTAAATTAGCTGGATACATGGTTTAAACATAATTAGCTCTTACCAGTGTATCGACGTGTGTACTTTGTCCACAGCAATCCCACCAATCGGTCCTTAAACGTCCCAGTTAGAGAGGAAATGCCCTAAACATATTTTTTTGTAAATCTTTACAGTCATTCCCCGAAAGAACCAAGCAGGCCTGCCTTGTTGCACGATCCAAAGTTTCTTCGAAACTTGCCGTTTTCAGCGGGTAGCTTGCTAGCTCAAAGGCTGTTGTTGTTTCCCGAAGCGAGTTTGAAAACGGCAAAACACGCAGAGAGCGGAAGGTGATGGCAGCACTCCTCCCCACGTGCAAATGTCCCACGAAACAAGTTCCCTCCCGACACTTTTTTGCAGGGGCAACGTCGCGGCATCCTGCGCATAGCACTGTGATTGGTTTAAAGACATACAAACAACCCAGAGCAATTTGTCCACTTATTTGCAGAATAGTGACGCAGCCAGACTGTTTTAGAAGTGTGGGCATTGCTATGCAAGACTTGCATCTCACAAATCGACTGGGTATCTTCCAAAGTTATGGTGATTTTAGTATCAAATATTCTTTGTCTTACTATCCTTGCTTAAAATGTAACTTTGGAAGATACCAACTGACAATTGCCATCACTTACACAACTCTTTACACATATGCAGTCGTACTCCCCAACACCTGTAAACACACTTTCATGTGTAAAAGAAGAATAAAAGAATTATCTCCAACTCTGCAGTTGCCTTCAGCTCTACAGAGCGTTTAGCTTTTTGTTTTGGTTTGACAGCCTGCAAATTCCGCTTTTATCAACCTGTTTTCCAGTAGTATCAGCAGCAGGAAACCAGGCAACTATTTTCAGTGAATAAGCTCTGAAAAAGCTCTGAAACTCTGACATTAATGCTAATGTTGCTCTGTGTCAGCTAGTTGTTTTATAGGCAACTGTTTGCTAAAACGTTCACAATAACAATTTTATAAGCTGATAATAGTTCAGATGTTGAAGAAGAATTGTTTGGTAGTTATTACTTTTTCATTTAGTTGGATTTAGTTGAATTTAAATGTTGCCCCATTGCTTTCTGTTCACAGCTCCTGCATGGAACAGTGACACAAACTGTATGAATTAAAAAGCACTATACATGTGGCATTATTGTCATCAAAAAGTTAATGTTGTTGTTGAGTTACACAGCCAGCAGAAGAGCTAACCAGGAAACCGTTTCCCCCACAGGCCAGGAAATGCATCATCCTCTGACACACACACACACTCACTCACACACACAGTGCCACGCCCCTCTGCACACACAGTCAGTGATATGACATCCTGCCCAGTTGTATATCTGTGTCACTGCTGACTGCTGTGTCTCCACACCAGGTAAAGTACAGCTCTCTCCTTCCTGTTTTCAGCCCCTTTAAACAGCTTCTAACTGGACCACAGTCCTCTGTGTTACACTGGCCGCATTCTTTTCATGTGCTGCTTGTGCTGTTAGTCGCACACTTGTTGTTCTGTGTGTGTGTGTGTGTGTGTGTGTGTGTGTGTGTGTGTGTGTGTGTGTGTGTGTGTGTGTAAGGGTTTCAGGGTTGGCACTTCAGATCTCAACATGTGAAAACTGGTTTGCATGCTTGTCAGCTGTAAGTGTGTTGGCATCTCAGCACAGGGAACAGAGAGCAGAATAAATTAATAACATTCTAACTATAGTGCAATGAAATGGTTATTGGGTTATAAAGGTAATAGTTTTCATAATTAGGATTAATATGAACATATTCATAGTGGTTTAATTGTAGTGTTGTGGTACATGTTACTTTTTTACAGCACAGTTTGTATCTTAGCATTTTATGTCTGATGTTGAATGAACAGCTGTCTATCATCAGCATAGTTCAAAATAATCACCACAAACTGTCTGTTCATATGTCTGCATAAAGTGTTGGGTCAGGTATAATCATTATACTTCCCAGTGTGTAACACTGACACCATATTTCATTATCAGGAAGTACATAATACTTAAAGCCTGTTTAAAAATCTGCGTCACTGTGTTAACTATATCATTTTCACATGAAAATGCAATATAGAAACCAATAGAATAGATTAAGAAAAATGAATACTAGATTAAATAGATCAAAAATGAAGAACATTTGGTGCTTTAGTATTTCCAGCAGCAGGGCGTTGTATGAGAGATTGAGTCAAACTAAACATGTCAGCCAGTGCAACAGAGTGGCTCATTAATGTGTTTTTAATAGTTTTTGGACAACAATGGAGCAAATAAGATATTGTGTGTGTATCAAAGCCTTCTTTGATACACACACAATACTTGTTAGTAGCATCAACTCATTGGAGGTTTGGATCTGCACATGGGACTTTTTAACAATTTTTTAAAAAGTTAATTGGGGAAAATATAGAATAACTATTAGAAATTATATTTAAATCACGTCTGACAGTGCTTTTACATGCACAGCATTAACCGGAGTAGGTTAGTGAATGACCGGGTTATGCCAGTTCTCCCCGTGTACGTGAGCGGGGAGGAATAGGGAGAATGACAGGAGTAACTCTACCTCCGGTACAGTAGGTGGCGCTCTGCCAGCGCACAACTGGCGTTTCCTTCCGTTCGACCTATGTCAAAATTACACCGATCGGCCTTTTAATCAGTAACATTTTATAACTTAATATTTCATTTACACACTCTTGTCACAGCACAGTGTTCACGCCAGACGACTGACAACTTTTTCGGCTGATTAGAAAGTTAGCTGTAACCAGTGTCGGGTGGAGTTAGCAAGCTAACTTCGTTCGCTAACTAACCCGAATATAATAGTTTTTTTTAAAACTGCATGTAAACGCACTGTGAGAGACAATTTCCCTTTTAAGAGTGTGTCTCTGAACTTTGTCACATAAAGCTGAGTTTCCTGTTCCTGAGTTTCATTAGCTCAGTTTGACATCAGTCTGGCAAGAACACACAATAGTGAACTCGTCTCAGTTTCATAATAAACGTTTTATTGCACAATTATAATCGTCTTAAGTGATTTCATTACTGTAAAAGCTGCTGATCACCAAGAAGTTTCCCAATATCTTCCATGTTGAAAGATCATAGTCGTCATCATCGTAGTGAGCTACACACACGTAACCAGTAGTTTGGGTGTGTGTGTGTGTGTGTGTGTGTGGCATAGTTTAACCACTTTTTTTCTAAAATATTCAGATTTTTTTTTCTCAAATCATCTTGAGTATTGAAGCTACAGTAGTCAGTGTTTTATATTTGCTGCAAAGACAAAATAAATCACCTGATTAATGCAACGTTATCGCAACGTCTCCCGGCCAGTTTTCACCGCAGAGTTGCCAGAAAGCTGCTACCAGCCAAGCTGAAGCTAATATAATTAGCCTAAAGAAACAAGGCATCTGTCCCAGGGGGGGGGGCTGTGGCTCAGGTGGTATGGCGGTGTCGTACCAATCGGAAGGTCGATGGTTTGATAACTTCCCCTGCAGTCCCATGTCGAAGTGTCCTTGGGCAAGACACTGAACCCCCCCAATTTCTCCCGATGCTGCGCCATCGGAGTGTGAATGTGTATGAATGTTTATCTGATGAGCAGGTGGCACCTTGTACGGCAGCCTCTGTATGAATGTGTAGAAATGGTGAATGGTTCCTGTACTAAGAAAAAGCGCTTTGAGTAGAAGTAGGCTATGTAAATGCAGTCCATTTACATATGCTGGAAATCAGTCAACATGCTTCCGCTCACAACACCAAGCTGCGTACTTGCTTTGAAAACAGTTTTATCAGTGTGAACCTGAGTTACTGACAGTTTTGCGCCAGCTGGTGTGAAAATAACAGAAATAATTTTCAGAATACAGTCACACTTTTTACTTTTTTCTCTCTTTCTCTTCCTCTTCCTGTGTGTAAAGACACATTTCCATCGGTTTCTGACTTTTTATAGTAGGACGATAGACAAAATTCATGTGATTTTGGTGTACATCCATTAGCTGAGGATAATATATCTGTGTTAATCTATAAGATAATACATTTAATTCTTGTCAAGACACATACAAATAGAAAATGTGTTATTGGTCAGATAAGATAAAACTTTGTCTGTTCGCACAGAACATTGTCTTGCATCGTCTGCTCCAACAATCAACAGATAACATTAAAAACATGTATTAATGAATGGTATTGTTGTAATGAGCGATACAATGAGTAAAGCTTGCAGAGGCTCCTGAAAGACTTCACACCTGAAACCACACACACCAGCACTGCACAAAACCAAATCCAGTTCTCTTTTTACTCGTGCACATGACCTGACCATAATGTCTGTCACTCCATTCAGTGACACTTTGTTCACACCACCTGCAGACCAATGACAAAAAAAAAACTATGAGACATGTTTGATGACAAGGGCCATGTTGTTTGACTACAGCAAGAAAGAAAATCATGAAGTCCATCTATACAACCGTATATAGATATATATATAGATATATAAAGCTTTGTAACATGTTAGTTTTTATTAAATCTGGTCATTTAATTGCATCTTAAAGGTTCAGTTTAGCTAACTTTTATGAAAAGAAGTTTCATAAAAGAACTACATCGTTGAACGAGATCTCGCGAGATTAAAATGTGACGAGATAATGACAGATATTTATGAAATTCAGGAGCATATACGCTTAAGAGCATCGCTGCTTGATTTGAGGTTTAATCTGTGCTCAGGGGAAACGTATGCCTCGAGCAGCAGCTAAAGTGGTCAAAGTTGACTTTTTTAGACCTACTTTCACCCAGTAACACCTATCATAAGCACACTGAAAGCTCTGTTGACTGAACAGGGACATACATTTTCATACTGAATAATTAAAATAATTGTACAATGGTAATCCTACAAAATAATATATAATATAATGTTACAAAAAAAGTTTTGATATGTTGTCTGCAGGTCTTATTTTTAGGCTGCATGCAGTCCCAAAAACTCCCACCAATCAGATAGTTAGGACAGCTTGCATATGTTGCCTGGGAGGCAAAACCCAGGGGCTGTGAGTGTGCAGTAATAGCTGAAGATGAACTCAACAGCTTGATAGTCAGAGAGCATTGTTTAGAAGGATTTTAGTGCCTAAAACAAAACCCCAAAACTTTGGACGGTCAAAAATGGAAGTTTGAAAAGGTGGAAATAAAGAGAGAATAGAAAGTGATAAAAGCAGAAGGTAGGGAATGTGAACGTGGAGTGAAGCAGCCCAATGATGTCCCCTTTAAGGAATCACAGTTGGATTCAACTAATTGGTTTTATAGGTCAGTTACGGAGCCACTTGGAACTGGCCTGCAGCTCCATCCCACACTGACTGACAGCTCGGCCGTGGCTGGATAAATGCTTCTGACGGGGGAGGGGGAGTGGGGAGGCGTAGTCCTCCTCCTCTCGGGGATTAGTGGAAGCTTCTTGGTCTATTTGCATGTGAATGGATCCAGGAGCTGCCTTTAGCCACCAACAGCCCCCCGCGCTCTCACTCTCTCTTTTGCCTCACCCTTTCTCCACTCCCCACACTCTTCCTGATCAGGGAGAACCAGAGAGAGGGAGAGAGATACTGACAGAGAGTGTGCAGGACCATCACGTCTGCGGCGGACAAACTTTGCAGAAAGAGGAGTTTAGAAAGCAGAGGCAGTTCTTCTTTTCAGAGAGCCCTTCACTGCCAACCAAGGAGGCATACAACTGGCTTTTGTGAATGAGAGAAGGTAGGATTTTTTTGTGTGTGTCTCTCATCCCCCATGGGTATCGGTGGGGTACGCTCAGTCCCATGGGCTAACAATGAAAGCTGACAGGACTGGTCCACTTTGGCGGTCAGGATGGGGGGTGGGAGGGTTGCTAGGCCTCGGCTGGCTTCTTACTAACTGTTAAATCGGAGATCCTGAATGTCAGTCTTAAAAAAAACTGAAGTGCACAGAGGTCTTGCAAGACTCAGAAAGTGCTAGAACTGCTGCTTTGTTGACAAGGTGTTTTAAGTTTTCGAAACACATGTATGCTGTGGTGTCTGTATGACTACCAAGCACATTCTCAATGAACTGCTTGGCTCACTTTTCCATATACCACTCTTTGTGTTCCATATGTCACAAAACTGCATAATACTACTAATTAAACAAATCTATATTTATGCATTATATATTATATATCTTGATTTTTTTATTCATTTATGTATTTCTAGACTATCACGCATAACTGTTGTTATTTTCAGTCCCTTGTGGACTCTTTATTAAGGTATTTTCCCCATATATACTTTCCCCATATATTACAAGGTAAATACAGTAAGGCTGAAACTAACAATTGTTTTCATTATTTATTCATTTGCAGATTTCTTTCTTGATTAATCAAGTAATCATGTGCTCTATAAAACATCAGAAAACTGTGAAAAATGAGCATTACATTTTCTTCGAGCCCAAAGTGATAAAGAGATGTCTTGTCCGACCCATTCAGTTTACTATCATGTTCGACCGATTCAGACATTTGCGTTCTCACTGTTTTTTTGTCAAATATAAATAGAAGTAACCCTTTATATATATAACTTAATTTAGGTCAATAAAGACCACAAACTAATATTAAAATAAACAAAATGTGAAGAACCAGAAAAAAAACCCAGCAGGTTGTTCAACAACTCTCAATTCTAGATCAAATGAGTTATCTGGTCGCCATATTTGTTTGGGTCAAAGGAGTTGCACCCTAAGAGACGTCTCTGTACACTATATTTCTGTTCCTTTGGCTCCCTATGACGGTTTTATGTCCTGTCAACTGTGTTGTTTGAGGACATCAACAGTGTGTTGGGAGGAAATTAGGATAGTTTTAGTAGTAATCAGAAGTTGTATTGGTCATTGTTTTTATATAAGGGAATCTCTACTTGTTTAGATGAAGCAGGAGACGGTGGCGTACGCTGAGCTACAGAGACTTAAAGCCATTAGTGCATAACCTTTTTTGTTATTAATGAACGTCCATTACATTCAAGCCATTGCCAGATGAGTTGCTACAAAGCTAATTAAGGCTATCAGCTCCACACAACTCTCTCTGTATTTCTCATGATGGCTATGTTCAGAAGATTGTGGCGTTCGGTGACTTTCGCTCGCAGAAACTCAAGTGAAGATAATGACCTCTTCTGAAGTCCGTGTCCCCCTTGGCTACTGGCAACTGCTGGGTGGGGGGGCGCGTGCGCAATTACGGAAGGCTTGCGTCATGTGGATGCAACAACAGTGCTGTTGTCATTACGTAGAATGATCAGGGGGGCAACAGAAACTACGCACTATAGCTTTAAAAGGCGACCGGCGGCGTTACAGGGTAAAGTTGAGAGAAGTTCGACTTTATGCATATTCCTCCTGATGCTCGTTTTGATTGACACAGATACGGAATGTATTAAAAATAGTTTCATTCATGCATACCATGTTAAAAAGAAAGACCACAAACGGAGCTATTCTGTTCTCAAGAAACAAATGAACTACTTTGTCCCGTGTAGTGCGCTGGCTACGTCACAAACGCCTGTCCCGTCAGAGAGTGTGTAGATTACACGATGAACACAACTCACCCACAGAGCTACATATTTATGAAAGGCCAGGGACTCCCTACTACTTTGTATTACTTTTGTGAAAGCAGCGTAAGCCATGCTGCTCAATACTTGTGGAGGTGTAGATCCATGCTTCATAAATGAATTGGTTTGAGCTTCTGCCAGCTCATTGCTAATTCTGTCTACTTCAGAGTTTATCCTCATCTCAAACTCTAATTGCTTATATGTCTTCTGTAAAATGTTCTACCCATTTGGAACTCCACTCAGTTCCAGGTCAAGGTGAATAGGATTTAAAAAAGCACTGTAGAATTCAGTTGGCATAGTTTGGGTTCACCGAAGCTATCATGGTCTGTCATTGACGATGCTTGAGTAAGCTGGGCTTGGCCGGGGCACGTCATTGTAGAGAGTCTGACTAAAAGGTCTCCGTCTACTTCAAACAATGTGCTTGTCAGATTGTCTAACAACAACTTAAACCCTCGTTCTGAGGGCGCAACCACACCGACAATTTGCCATGTCTGTATTTTGAAACTTTCTGGCTTTTCTCTAAAGCTCTCTTTTTCATTCATCACACAGCAACTCCCTCCACTTTTCTTGAGTGGACTACACCTGGGGTATATGTCGGGGGACATGTACAAAATAGTTTGTTTCAAACACACATTTACACACACATCATACATGACTAAAAAGGCCTTGGGCCTTGGGTAGAGTAGACAACTGAGCTGTCATGGTCTGTCATTGACAAGAACGGAATGAGTTTGGCTTGGGCATGTCGTGGTAGGGAGTCGGACCAAAGCCCCATTCAGACAGCAACAGAATTAATTGATGTAATAAGGGGGAACAGTGTATCATCCATGCTCATCCACCATGTTTCTCATCACTCCTGATGGTGTTTCAACAATGTCATTATGTCTTTAGATCATGCTTTTAAATAGTGATTGTTTCTCTTATCAGAGTCTTGATGGGGATAATACATGAATATTGCAGTCAATGCAAATATCTCTCTGGTAAAACCAAAATCACCCTGCTGATCCCATCCCAGTGTGGTGTGATGAATGATGACATACCACTGTGCCTTTAAACCATTTGGTAAATGCAAACATTGTGTCAATTGTTTCGAGAGGACAATCCCTCTCTCAGCCCAAATTTTTCAACATGTGATGGCTGATGGCCTCCCCCTACTTAACCAATCCCAGGTCCATATTTTAATATTCATGAGAGCATTAACACCTCTAAAGAACACAGTAGGCGAGGCTGTTGCTGCTTGGTTCCTGTAGGTGAACTGCTTCTTCGTCATCGGATCTTTGTCATGACACTGTTTAGACAAGTGTTTGGCGGATGACGTTGGGGAAACATCAGGTTAGAACATGTTATATTGTGAGGTTACAACATTTGCCCCCTCTGCAATCATTCTGAATGGGATTTTTCAGTGTAGTTCTGTGTGGATCAGTGCAAAAACATTCAAATTCATAACCAATGTTGTTGACACATTCAGGGGAAATTGGTTTGCAACTGCAAATGTTAAAGCAACACTATGTAACTTTTCCCGCTTCGGTCCCCCTACAGGTTGTCTCGTTTGAACTAAAGCTCGCACTACCCGTAGCTTCGGTCCCCCTACAGGTTGTCTCATTGGAACTACAGCTCGCGCTACCTGCTGCTTCGGTCCCCCTACAGGTCGTCTCACTGGAACTACAGCTGCAGCTAAAAGTTACATAGTGTTGCTTTAAAAGAAACAGCAAGGAAAACTTGGAATAAGACACAACAACAAGACGGCCGGCCAAAGTTGGGCTGAGAGTGCCCGGTCGCTTTTAGTTGTTGAAATGTGTCCCGCACCGTTGGCAATAGTCGGCCCCTTTGTCTGCTTTTTTCCAGCCAATTCAGCATGTTGAATTGGCGTCTGAGCCTGTGGGTGAGAGGAATCACTCTCACTCACACTCTGTTCAGTTTAAGCGTATCAGTGCACGAGAAAAAAAACACAGACGTGAGTAAAGCAAGCAAACGACTAAAGTCAAGTGGGCACACACAGAAGGCTCTCCTCGTTTTTCATCTGTATCTCATCAGGTCCCTCCCTCAGGTTCTTACTATACTGGAATATTTATTTTCGCACATTATGTCCATAAGAGGGCAAATGTATGAGACATAACAACTTGTATAGGTATATTTATATCAACAGAAATGTCTTTTAAAAGATCTACATCCCTACACATTACAAAATAAACCTTAAAATAATGTCCTATACCGTAAAACTTAATTTAAAGACCGTAACATTAGACCTCTCTTGCACAATTTTTGCTAGTGTGCCATTGGTTAAGCTACCCACATGCGTGGCTAAGGTTGCTGACCCCTGTTCTAAACTGAGAACTGAGGCCCCTAGATAGCAAGCTAGCTAGCTAACTAGCTAACTAGCAAGCCGGCCAGCCACTACTGAGTCAAATTTAACAACTTAATGTTTAATCCACACACTCTCGTTGGAGTGTAGGAAAACTATCGCCAGAATGAGTGACAAATTTGTTCGGCTAATATTCTGTAACCACTGTAGCAGGGAAGCATGGTGGAATTAGCAAGCTAGCTAACTGGCCAGCTGGTTATAGCGGGCTGCTCGGTCCCTCTGCTCCTCGCTGGCGATTAAAAAAGCATGAAAACACTCAAGCAGTATCAAGTACAGAAACAAAAAAATCTGGAGCCCTAGTTGACCTTATCATTTCAGGCCCTGTATGTTATTCTTATAATATCCCAAATATGCATACATACTGTACGTACTTGGATTATGTATGTAAATTCTAACATAACTACAATATTTTAAAATATCCCTGTGATATTTCTCTCAGCAGTGTTGTACTGTATATGTACCAGTTTTATTTAGAAAGCCTGTAAATGACATGTACAAATTAGATTTGTTGCCTTGTGTGTGTAAAAACACAAACAACAGACAACAGAAACTAAAAAGAAACGGCTCTAGATAATAATATTTCCATAATATTTAACTTGGCTTCTTTATAACACAATTCAATTCAATTGCAAACCAGATGGTACAATGAAATCAATGTACTTGTCAGAGAAGGAGGTGGGTATGGTTTGCTGTATTCTCACCTATACGGTTATACGGTCCTTGACATTACCAACAATATTACAAACTTCTACATGTTTGTGATAAATCATGTCACAAATATCAGCCAGTCTCCTTCTGTCTCTCTCTTTCTTGCCTTTCTTTTGTATTTCTGCCGCCCTGAGCAAACACTGCCTGCTGTTGATTCTTTCTCCTGTGGTTGGACACACTTTGCTTTTCACATGCATCGCTACTCACCAGTAACTCCATGGGCTACTATGTCCTGTACATGTCTCTGTGTCTCCACATTTTTTTTGTGCTCTAGTCTTTACAGTTACATATTGAGCCACATACCGTTTATTTTATTAGCCAAAGACATTGTATCACATCTTTCATGGCATTTAGTGTAACATTATACAGTTTAGGAAATGTAGGCCTACATCACTCAGAGACAAAAACAAATGAGGAAAACTGAACTATAATATACTATATTTATAATATTTGAAATTGTTAATTTATATAAAATGAACTAACTACTCTGCAACTTGTTTTTTCTCTGTGATCATTTTAAAGACACCAAAGATTCTTTTGTACCTTAAAATAATGTTTCCAAAATCGTTTCAGTGGCTCATTAATTCGTAACAGGGTGAACGGAACTCCTGCATTCGCTTTACGGGTCTCTATCGGCTATAACCGCACTATGCAACTTTGCCAGATCGGGTAGTGGATCTGTAGTTTGAATGAGATAGCGGTAATGGACACTTCCGCTTCCAACCTGTAGGGGGACCGAAGAGGAAAAGTGCTTTGGTGTTGCTTTAAATATTTACAGAATAAACTAATGGATGGCGCATACCTGGGTAAGAATTCATGGAGGTATGCCTCCGATGAACAGCTGCCTCTCAAAACATCCATGTTTCTCCAAGTTCATCTCAAAGTGTGTGATACAGATCCATGTAAAGGGGCACTCGTAAAGTTGGGGGACTCACAAGAGACACATTAATACAACAATGGTCAAAATATATGTAGAAGAAGCCGAAGATATTTTGACTTTTAATCCCTGGTGGTCTACAAAAACACAACCAACTGCATCTTTTTGTTAGACCATCCCTTCCTGGTCAACCTCATTATTAATTCAGCAAATACATTTCCACATGTGCTAAATTCATATTATTTTTAGTAGTAAAACACTTCCAGCTTTAGTAGAGTGTAACATGTAATGATGCATAAAAAAAAAAAAAACTTGTGTGTTTCTGTGTCTCTGCCCTTCTCTGTCCTGGCTCTTGGGGATTAGTTCCGTTCCAGTGGATGTACAGTTGGATATTTATAGCTGATTAAATCATGTGGAGTGGACTAACACTAACCAACAGTCTCTGTGCGTGTGCTGTGAGAGTAAGGACCTGTAAAATGCTATAGCTCATTAAGTTATTTAGAAACACACAAACACTCGTCGTCGTACTAGTTGCAGACGACTGTGTCATAATTGCATTTGAGAGTATTTGTATGTCCGCACACACACTCTCTCTCACACACACACACACACACACACACACAGCTACAAGTTCTCAGGGGGATTGTCAGTGTCATGCAATTCTCTTACAGGACAGACCAGACTACACAAACACACAGAGATATAAGAAGGGTTAGGGACCAGCTACTGTAAGTCCTACAACGTGTCTCTGTTTGTGTGTGAACATGCTTGTGTTAGCCTTGGAGAACCATACAGTGTGTGTGCATGTGTGTGTGATTGTTGTAAACCCACAAATAATTATTTTTTACATTTCTGTTTGTGTACGGATGAAAGAGATTGGGGTACTTTAGAAACAGTTTCTTCATTACATAGTGTGTCCACCATAGAAAACTGTGATTAATGTTGCAGAATGCAAAACTGTCAGCTGCTGCAATCCAAATATGCAAACTTGAACCTCCAGAAAGCCAAATCGGTAGCGTAACGTCTCTCTGACCATCATCTCTTTCTTTACCCACAGAAACTGCGGGAGAGCTGGAGACAGACCCGCTCAGCCCAATGGAGGAGAGTGAGGAGAAGGAGAGGGGCATCATGGGACAAAAGCAAGAAGATGAGGGCACGTGCCGAGAAAAAGCAGCCAGCATGAACACCCAGAATTCCACGCCAGATATAGAGGAGGTTCGTACAGAGCCGGAGGAGAAGGGAATGGAGGAAGGAGAAATGAAGAAAGAGATGGAGCTGGAGGCGGAGGTGAAGGTGGAGCTGTGCCAGTCAGGGCCAGGCCTGCAGATGAGCTTCATCCGAGGCACTGACCTGTTTGGCTACGTGGGCATCGAGGCAGTGCTGGACCAGATGAGGCGCAAGACCATGAAGGTCGGCCTGGAGTTCAACATCATGGTGGTCGGTGAGTCTCGCACACAGGGTCGCCAGATAGAGCTGTAACAATTTCAAATTTTGCTGTGCAATTATTTGTCTCAGAAATAATTGCCAGTAACTATATAATTGTCTCTTTCAGTCAAATGTACATACACAACATTTATTGAATTATTACTTTTCCAAATACATTAAAGTAGTATAGTTTATCCCAGTAAACATCGTTTATCACTGTCATGTGACCCATATAATGTAATAACACAAGTACACAGCCTATGAAGTAAACCACGCCTCTTTATTATCATTAAACATTGTATTTTTTTTTCCTTCATGAACATACAATTGACAATAGTGCAGTATTATATACTTTTCCGGACTTTAGCTTATAGCAGTTAATTGCGGTTAAACAAAGAAACTGTGATTATGTATAAAAAAAATATTGTTATTGTTACAGGGTTATCTCCAGGCGCCAAATGCAGGTACATTTTCCGTTTGGCAAATAAATCTCAGAGGGATTTGTAACAAAATAGTTCTGTTCAGTCTTCATTTTGGCGAAGCTGCAGCTACTTTCTTCTGTTCCTCTGCTGTCTGCACGTTTGAGCATCGCGAGGGGGAGGCCACACACACACACACACACACACACACACACACACACACACACACAAATATACACTGACACATGCACATACCGGAACGCCAGCCACCACAGGTTTACCTCAGGCTAGTTCATTAGCCAGTATGTGGTGATTTTTGGCCAGCTTTCTAAAAGAGAGCATGATAAAAGGCCTGTGAACCTAACCTGGTCGGGAGCAGGTTTTCTTCAAGAAACCTCGAGTTTCTCTCAGTCTCCTCCCTCTGACCACGCTTTTGTTTCCTCATTCATTCATTCAATCTGTAGCAGGGGCATTTTAGACCAGTTTGTTATCTGCATGAATAAAAAAAAACAGGGTTGGTTTATTAACCATGTTAGGCAGACTATTAAACGTTTTTTTCCTCAAAACATGGCATTTCAACGATCCTGTTGATGAAGAAGCTGTATTACTCCGCAGGGTATTAAACATACATTGGGAAATGATATTGAGGCCCCGACTATAGATGTGTTTTTATTTCCAGATAACTTCCTATTTCAGCAGTATTGTTTTTCTTCCCAGTCTATCAGTTATGTACTGATAACCTACATAACCTTATCCGTCCTCATATCACTAATTGACAATTGACTGACATTACATGTCATTCAGCTTATCCAAAGCGACTCACAGTTGCTATATATGTCTGGAGCCACTAGGGGTTAAGTGTCTTGCTCAGGGACACATTGGTTGATGTATCGCAGTATACCCAGATCTCCCACACCAAAGGCATGTGTCATATCCACTGCACCATCACCACCACCTATGAGAAGATTTTAGGACATGCTCTACATGCTCATACATGCTTTTTTTGCAAACGGCAGTTTTCTTTTTAGTAAAGCCACTGTATGGCAAAGCGCCGTCAGAAGAGTGTGATTCGTTTTTATAGCGTTCCCTGGACACAAACCAGTAAGAGACATTAAAAAGAAATAAATGTTATGTTAACGATGGTGCTGCAACCTCCGAATGGGATTAGTAGTAGTTTACTTTTTCGCCCGCAGGATTGCAACTAAATGAAATTATAGGTGTAGACTATTACCATTCCACTTTTCACCAGTAATATTATAGGTTACCTGTGATTAAATGTTCAATTAATACACTATATTAGTAGTAGCCGTGTTGCTTTTTCTTTTAACTAAATACATGTTCAAACTCGCTGTATGTGCGCATGAGTATTTCCACCGACCAGTTTGTTTGTGGTTGTTACCATAGTGAATTGTAGTATGATTGCTCCATTCATGCTGCCTTTTTGTAGTGGTGGTGCAGGCGCTTAACTCTGAGTGAACTTACTCGGAGTTGATTGAACCAACTCGAATCAGCTGTTCTGGAACCGAAAACTCAGAGTTTCCCATCTCAGGGTAAATCAACTCAGACATCAGGGTTAGACTCAGAGTTTGTTGAACCTCCTTCCTGAAACGGGCCCCAGGTCTTACAACCCCAACCAGAAAGTTTTGTGATGTATGTAACAAAACAAAACAAACTTGGCCAGTATAAAATATGCTGTTGGCTACCAGCCAACTTGGCCGGTGAGTCAGAAAGTAAATTTCGGACACTGCTCACAAACAGCGCCTGCTTTGTTATCAAAGTTACATCATCATTGTGTTAATGTATCATTCCACTGTCATGTCAAGTGTGTGCGTGTGTGTGCATCGTGTTAGCCAACTGCTAAAATCCTCTCTGATTCAAACCAGCCACCCTGCTGTGCTTTGGCCAATCACAGAGCTCCACAGAGAGGTCAGCTTCTATCAGAGCCACTCAGCAAAGCTCTCCACTGTGGCAAGCTTGCAGTTTGGCTCACATGATGGCCACCAGGTCACCAAAATGTCACAGGATTTCAAAACAGTTCATTGTGTTTTCCCTCTTCCCTTAGAAGAAACTTGTCCTACATCTACAATTACATTGTGTTTGAAAAGACACTCTGTGTGCTGTGTGGGTATGCTGTGTGTATGTGCAGTTCAGCTACACAGCAGGGTAACTGGACATGTTTGCTGTAACGGGGATCACTCATTACATATTCTGTATCCACGTCGTTCCACTTCCGGGATTGCTCTGGTACCGCAGGAAATTCTGCCGGATGCATGTATTTTCGCCGATGTCCGTCCCCTTCCTCTTTCTTTGTGTTGGCGTTCTAAACTCCTGAGGACTATGGTTAACTGCTCCTCAGATCTCAAAATCAGTCAGACCCTCCTCTGCAGTGAGGATGGGTTAGGCATTGACCTTGAGTGGTTAAGGTTCGGATAGCCGATTTGTCAGGGGATAGGACCTGAACAAATCGGGTAACGTTATCTTGCATAAGTATGGACGCCTGGCCAATAGTAGTGGGGAGGGGGGTTGCTGGGTCTCTTCCTCTTTGAGATAATATAGTTTGATTTTTGTATTGGAAGAGGAAGTATGATTCTGTGAGGAGGAAGTGGTTTTGAGAGTCGAGGCTGTCTGCTCTTTCCTGCCTCACACACTGTTTGATTGAAAACAGGAAGTTTGCCCTTGATTCTTATTTCTAATTCCAGTATTCTAATTATTTATACCTTAGAGATGAGGTCCAATAACTTTAATAAATATGCAGCTTTTTTTGAGGGCTGATGCCTGTTTACTTTAAAATATATGGACACACTAACAGACAGCATTAAAAGTATACCTGTATGTGAATACAGGTATGTTTATTATACAGGAATAAACATTTCTCATTCATTTTTTTTAAAGAATGCCACATATCCACCACTAGGTGTTTAACAAATCAAAGGGGTTTAGCCAGACCTTCCTCCACAGCGCTGCAAAGGAGGGTCTAGAGCTGAAGCTCTTTGCCCGAACCCGACGGGTCCTGTCGGGTCATGTTCGGTCTTAATTTCTATCATTTTACACGGGCCTGGGCCGGACTCAGGCCGGGCTCGGGCTTGCGCTCCAGATTGCGCGGTAAATGAGCGGTCAGGTGATGCGTTTCGATTAGTGCGAAAATGGATGCTGAGGAGGTGAAACGGAGGCTGGCCTCTGGAGGACTTATTTTATTTCTTTGTTCCAACTTCCAAGTGGCCTATAGCCTCCGTTAGTCATGAATAAATGAATTTATAAATGACTCATTCTTGACAAAAGGCAAAAGAGCTGTGTGCGTGCACACATTTGAATAATGAGAATAAGGAGACATGGCAGAAATAAATGCCAAGACACTCTTACACACACTTGGCATGTGGCTCAGAGTGTAGAAAGGGGTCGGCCCGCACCCACAAGATTGGCGGTTCGATCCTGGCCTCCTCCGGCCACATGTCAAAGTGTTGTTGAGCAAGACACAGAACCCCAAGTTGCTCGACGGGCGCTGTATGTGTCCACTGCTCCTGATGCTTAGAATGGGTTAAAGATATTGTAATCCACTACATTGTACTGCATTTGTATGTGACCAATAACATTTCTTTGGTTTTGTGTGTGCGCAGGTCAGAGCGGTTTGGGAAAGTCCACGCTGGTCAACACTCTGTTCAAGTCCAAAGTCAGCCGGAAATCCTGCACGCCTAACTGCGAAGAAAAGATCTCCAAAACAGTCAAACTGCATTCAGTCAGCCACGGTGAGTCCACACAACTTTAATATACCTAAAAATAGAAGTAAAAAAGTAAAAGTATATAGTGCGATAGAATGATTAAAAACCGAGCGGCAGTTGCTTGTTGTTTTTAGCCGCTGCAGAGCTCTGTCGGAGTTGCTAGATAGGTGACTGTGAACTCCGGTCCCCAGCTTGGAAGCGGTGTGTTTTATGATGACACTACGTTGTGCTATTTCATTTTGAGATACTTTTGGCATCCCTTGCTGAGTGGCACTATCCATGGTATTGGAATGGTATTGGTATGGTACGTGGATTTAATTCTTGCATGTTTTGTTTTGTTGTGCATGATCAGAGACAGAGAAGGGTCGACTCGGTACACGTGTTATTAACCCCTAGGTTAATTTTCCGCTGGAATTGTCCTTTAATAACACGTGTCTGAGTTCGACCGTTCTCTGGGATATGTTTTCATGCTAATCGAATGTGACCAGTTTTAGCACAAACCGCTAATTACCTTATAACGCTAGTCGTCAGGGCACGGCTAAAGTAAAAACAAATCACTATTCCTATACCACTAACAAGGCTCACCACACTTCCACGGTAGCATAATGAAGGTCCCTACATGTAAACCGAAGCAATGAGAACTTTGTAAGTGTACAGACAGTTTATTACAAAGATAGTTTAGAAAGACTGTACCATTTGCATGTTTGTGTGTGCGTTTTGCGTGTGTGTTTGTGTGCGAGTGTGTGTTTCTGTAGTAAATAAGTAAAGTTTATTTGTACAGCACTTATCACAGACAGAGTCACAAAGTGCTTCAAAGGCCAAATAGATAAATACATTATAACAAATCGATAATCATAAAAAGCATAATAAATCAAAGTAAACACAATAAGCATAAAATACATAGGAATACAGTCAACAGTGTGGTTAAACGAACGCCTGACTCAAAAGATGCGTCTTTAGCTGCTTTTTATAAATGTCAGCAGAGGCAGCCACTCTAAGTGTGTGTGTGTGTGTGTGTGTGTGTGTGTGTGTGTGTGTGTGTGCGTGTGTGTGTGTGTGTGTGTGTGTGTGCGTGCGTGTGCACTGCTTTAAAAGAAAACATCAGGCCAAAGACATGAAACATCATTTATCTCTCACACACACAATGTGTCTGTTTTGGGGGAGATGCTCTTTTCTGTCTGTGACACAAGGAATGTGAAGCTGTAGACCATGACGTGCTCCATAAACATCTTCTCCTGCACTCTCACATATGTATATTTTAATGCTTGTCACATTTACACTCTGCACACTCTGAAAAACTCTGTCCAGGTATAAATGTCACTATTAGAGTATGCTTTTGAAGAGCACAGCATTGCAGCAAAATGCCTAAATATGGTCATGGTCATGATTCAGAAGCAAACTGCGTGTTTCTTCACATATTCTTTTTAGTCTCCAAAGGATTAGCGAGAGGAACAGGATGATCTGTTACAAGTTTATTATACCTAAGGGGTGATTTGTAATAGGTTAATATGCCTGAGTACACATACAAACTAATAGACCTTTTTCACGGCAGACATGTTGACATGTCATAGTAGGAAAAGCACAGGTGTATTCAAAACCATTACTGATGGCTGCATTCCACTTAGGAGACACCCTGGTATTGTGCGTGCTGACTCACTGAACTAGCTTACTGGGACACCTGATGGAACTGAGCCATCATTAAGGTTATCAATTTCAGCTGTGCTTTTCCTACTATGACAAGTCAAAATGTCTGCTGTGATAAAGGTCCATACTCTTATAGGATGATGAAAGCTATTATGACGAGCATGTCCAAACTGTAACGCCTATTTACCAGCACATTAGTCTACATTCGCGACGTTCCGCCGAATGTCCTTCTTTTCAGCTGGATTTCCGTCACCTTCCTCTTCCTTTGTGTTGGCGTTCTAACCTCCGGTGGATTTGTGAGGACTATGGTTAACTGCTCCTCAGATCTCTGCAGGGTAAATCCAGACAGCTAGCTAGACTATCTGTCCAATCTGAGTTTTCTGTTGCTCGACTAAAACAACCCTGGCGCTTACCTACTGCTAGTACCAGCTCTGCTGGGCTCGGCCCTCCATTTTCCATTGCAGATTTAGTACCACTTCATGCGTGAGGCAAGCATGGCTGGTCGTCATAGGAAACTGCCGTGACCTAACGCGACACACACACACAGAACGTCGAAGGTGTGTTGTTTTGGATTCTCGGCATGTGGCTGTTTGCTAGAAGACACATTTAGTTTCAAAAGAAGCTGGAGGCAGCAAAAAAAACAACGCTGGCTAAACTATTTTAAAATGGCGGGTTTGTTCAGGACACCCCCCGTCTGTCGCTAGCAATGATGACGCAGTGATTAGTGACGATTCTCTCCGACCAATCAGTAGTCTGCAGGTTTTCACGTCACCTTTTGGTATCGGCTCAGCTCGCTTGGAACCTCAATGGAGGTGAAATTAAAAAAAGTACCTGTTGGCAGGTACCAGGGACTTTTTTTTCATAATGGAAAAACCAAAAAAGTGAGAGTCGAGGCGAGTCGACCATGTAATGGAAAAAACGCCATATCTGTCCAATCTGAGTTTTTTGTTGCACGACTAAAACAACTTTTGAACGTTCCTTCCCGAGGCTATTTTGCAGAGGCACCGCCCTTGGTTTAAGGAAATGCCAATAAACCAGAGCATGTTTTTTTCCCCATCACGGAATGCTGTGTGGGCAAGCCGGACCCTCCTGTGCAGCGCTTTGGAGGAAGGTCTGGACATGCGAGACTACCAGCACATTGATCTGATCCCTGTTGAACATCCCTCTTTATGCTGTCATACCTCCCCACTTTCCATTTAAAAAAAATTTATACATTTTACTATAATCAGTAATGACTTCATAGAAACTACTGAATTATGTGATGGAAGGACTCAAAACTAAATAAGACACTTATTATAATAAGTAAAACAAAAACAAGTTAAGTCCAGCCAGCAAATATCGATAACACCCTATGGTAAGAAAGTGTTAAACAGAACAAACCATGATCGTGCTCTTCTTAGAGCCTTACCACAGTGAGAGGAAAGGTCATGATGTCATTCAAATCAAATCTTCCTCTGGGGGGCAGATGTGCTTAGCGAGTTCAAGTCAGTTGATGTGTTAGATTGTCATAATTCCTGTGTACAAGTGGAAATAGTGACTTGATGGCGAAGCTAGATAAAGGGTCTTAAAATGACACTAAAGATCCTACTTTCATGGGAACCTAGCCATTAGTTTTTTAGATGTGTTATTCAGAGCAGGGATGTACCAAATCCAAGTTTCTGTCGAACCTTGGAATTTTTTTCCACTGAACCCAACGCTTGCACTATGCGCGCTACGCTGGTCGACGTAACAAAGCCGCCGTTGACTACGGGAAGGTGTTTACGTAGGTGGACCGTTCAATGCAGTAGGCTGTGAAAAAGTGAAAGTGGAGTTCGTGAGCAAAACAATTGTTGTTTGGCAGTACTTTCAGTCAAAAGAAGGCGATTCAAGTCGAGCTACATGTTCAATTTGCAATGCCGATTTGTGTCGTGGGGGCAAGGACCCTAAACAATACACAACATTGCTGCTGTTAAAACATTTGCGTATGAAACATCCGAAAGAATACGAGTTGTGCATTGAAGGAATCTACAGACAGCAGCCAAAACGCAGCAACTTCAGGTACGGCAAAGGAAGGACAGTCACAGCTAAAAACTTGTGTTAACCAGACGACCATTACCAGCTTTGCTAGCTCTACACCGAACAAACACTGTTAACTGTGTTAATGGACTGAGGATGGGAGTAGGATTCGGTATTCGGTTTCAGTATTCGGCCGAACCCCAAAAATCTGGATTCGGTGCATCCCTAATTCAGAGTGTCATCCAGACCTCAACATGGCCCGCAGACCAACGGTCAAAGGGCTCTCTAAAATGATTAGGAAGTATATATATCTACTGTGCAGCCCTATCAGGAAGCATGGTCTGGACCCCAGTGCAGGGAGCATGTTTCTGAAATGAAAGTGGTGTGATGAAGAAGTGATGCTCGCCTCCACGCCACGCTGTCAGAATGAAACTGGGTTTTAGGTCTGTGTAGTCAGTCTCAGGCTATGCTGACCTCACTGCCTGTTAATCCAGTAACGTTTGGGAAGTGAAAAGCAGTTGTAAGCAACTGTAAAACCCATTAGAAACCCAGTAAAAGGTGTGTGTGTGTGTGTGTGTGTGTGTGTGTGTGTGTGTGTGTGTGTGTGTGTGTGTGTGTGTGCGTGTGTGTGTGTAATACAATCTGACACTCCTGGTGTAATACACTGAAAACACAGATTGAGAACTGCTGTATAAGTCTGGATATATTTCCTAAACTATTAGAAAGATATGAATGAAAATATACTGTGCTTAGTTGAAGCCTCATCAACTAAGCTGTGCATTTATTAGTGCTGTCAAACGATTAAAATATTTAATAGCGATCAACAATTAATCGCACATTTTTATCTATTCTAATTATTTTTTCTCATTTTAATGCTCTTACCAATGCACGGATTTGCATCAGCCGTGTGCTTGGCCATCAAGTGGTATTTCAGACTGGACGTGTTGCGATGATAGCTCAGCTCACTACGACAAAACACACAGATCACTTTGGTCTTGTCAATGGAACCATTTGGCAACTTTGTAAAAGTAAACTTTCCATTCAGAATCTTATTGGCATCCATTTCAGCGTCTCGCGCTCACCATCCACTCCAAACGTAACGTTAGCCTACTACTCTTTGGCCGGCTCGCAAGCCCAAACAAGTGTGTGCGGCGTGCCTGTTGTTTTGTTTCCGGTCTAACTAGATCCGGTATGGTGTTGTAGTTTTTCTAACGTTACTAGTTGTTGCAACAGCATGTGAAAAAAACTACAAAATGTGCTATGCCAAAAAGAACGCTAATCTCGCGATAAAAAAATGGACGCCGTTAAAATGGGTTTGCGTTAACGCCGTTAATAACGACTTTAACTGACATCACTAGCATTTATTATTGTGAAAAGGCTGTCTTTCTTCTTCCTCTCCCCAAAATTGACACAGGCCTGTTTAGTTGGTTTATGGGTTTAAAGTATTTTTGTTCAGTTTGTGCATGGCATGTGGGGGGAGATCAGCTGCTCACCAGCTCTATCAATGAGAGTGCATGCAGGTTTGCCTGACTAGATCCTCTCAGCAGGGAGGAGAATAGGGATTCAGAGTGTTAATGTTGCTTTTTCAGTTTAGCTCACCCGATACGTCTATACCTGTGCATGTGGTAGGTTCCAGTTAGAGAAGCTGAGATGTGAAAGTGCCTTTACTAGAGGGGAGAAAGGAAAAGGGGTTGGGAACTTGCTGTGAGGTTGCCTTCTTTTTTCTTTGATGTCATTTAGCCTCAGTTTAATTTAGCTTCATTTTAATTCCCTGGTTTCATTTTGTGCCCTCTGTGTGAGTATGTTTTTTTTGTTAATAAATTATAGGGATGTCCCGATCCACAGTATCGGATCGGAGCTGATAAGGGCATTTTTTTAACTGATCGGGGATCGGTATTCACCTCATTTACCTTACTCCAATCATGTACATCAGCTTGTAGTGATCACCTCCTTTAATCACACACGCCCTGCACCACGGACGCTGTCATACCAAGATGGCACGCAGCCTCTCACCAGTGGCTGTTCAGAGAGTGTCTCGTAGCTTGCCAGCCTTTGGCAACAAGTAAAAAAAGTCAGTCTTTCTTAGTCACTCGTCTCCAATTCTCCACACTTTTTTTGTTCCCTGGAAAATCAAAGATTGACTATCAAGCACAAGAGGCGTTACTAAGTTTAGTTTTCGTTGTCCAGCGGGGAACTTGAGACTGTTTATGTTCAGGTTGGGGGGGTTTGCTGGGATCCTCGAGAGAACTGTTTTGGTGTTGAGAGAAAAGACTAATTTAGCTGCACTAAGTTAAATGTATTAAGCTTAAGACATGTTATTTTTGCAAACAAAACGTGCGCAGCTCTAATATCTGAGCAAATACAAGTATCGGATCGGGACTCTGTATCGGCAGATATTCAATATCTAAAAAGTCATTGGGGGTTAAAAAAAAGCTGATCGGCAGCCCTTCTCCTGCTTCCTGTCCAGCTTCTTCAAATACCTGTGTAAAAGTTTCCGGTGCCCCACCACTTCATCAGGCTTTGCATGAGGTGGTGGCGTGACAATTATGTACTTCTACATTTGAAATGTTTCACATACCTAACATACATTTGTGAAAACCAGAAAACACTGTATCATGTACATATGTACAAATTAGACTGAAATAACACCATGACCATGGCAGCTTTAGGCAGACCACATACAGTACTATGACCTCCATCTCGTGTGAACCAGTGAAACCGGTTGCTGCACTGGTCTATTGATTGGCTAAGTTCCCACTACAAGACTTTCAAAGTCGTCAGTTCGCTGTATCGTTCACAGTACAAAACTTTCTGTCTTGTTGGACACCACCTAATTAACTAGGAGGAATCCCAGAGTCTAGTCTCCAAACTACTTTCTGTCATGAAAACACATGTGAGAAGTGACCTGGGACGTGATGAATACTATACATCAGACAGGATTTTCAGATGTCCGTCAGAAACAAGCACTCCCAAGTCGCTGGAGGCTGATTTGGAGCGATAAATCTAACCTGTTTCCACACAGCACTCGAGCGAGTGCACGCGGGCGCCGAGCCACCTCTGATTTGCTTCCGATATGGGGCTTTTGTCGGTAACCATGGTAATTAGGGTTAGGACCTGATTTAGGACAAAAGCCATTACAGATGAACAGTTCCTAAGTTGATGTTCCTATCGGAATTTAAGATAGGAGAAGTGTTTTACACAAGCATCCTAACTTCCCAAAATCTTAAATACAGTGGGTACGGAAAGTATTCAGACCTCTTTAAATTTTTCACTCTTTGTTTCATAGCAGCCATTTGCTAAAATCAAAAAAGTTCATTTTATTTCTCATTAATGTACACTCAGCACCCCATCTTGACATAAAAAAACAGAAATGTAGAAATTTTTGCAAATTTATTAAAAAAGAAAAACTGAAATATCACATGGTCGTAAGTATTCAGACCCTTTGCTCAGTATTGAGTAGAAGCACCCTTTTGAGCTAGTACAGCCATGAGTCTTCTTGGGAATGATGCAACAAGTTTTTCACACCTGGATTTGGGGATCCTCTGCCATTCTTCCTAGCAGATCCTCTCCAGTTCCGTCAGGTTGGATGGTGAACGTTGGTGGACAGCCATTTTCAGGTCTCTCCAGAGATGCTCAATTGGGTTTAGGTCAGGGCTCTGGCTGGGCCAGTCAAGAATGGTCACAGAGTTGTTCCGAAGCCACTCCTTTGTTATTTTAGCTGTGTGCTTAGGGTCATTGTCTTGTTGGAAGGTGAACCTTTGGCCCAGTCTGAGGTCCTGAGCACTCTGGATGAGGTTTTCTTCCAGGATATCTCTGTACTTGGCCGCATTCATCTTTCCTTCAATTGCAACCAGTCATCCTGTCCCTGCAGCTGAAAAATAGCATGATGCTGCCACCACCATGTTTCACTGTTGGGATTGTATTGGGCAGGTGATGAGCAGTGCCTGGTTTTCTCCACACATACCGCTTAGAATTAACGCCAAAAAGTTTAATCTTGGTCTCATCAGACCAGAGAATCTTATTTCTCAAAGTCTGGGAGTCCTTCATGTGTTTTTTGGCAAACTCTAGCAGGCTTTCATATGTCTTGCACTGAGGAGAGGCTTCCGTTGGGCCACTCTGCCGTAAAGCCCCGACTGGTGGAGGGCTGCAGTGATAGTTGACTTTGTGGAACTTTCTCCCATCTCCCTACTGCATCTCTGGATCTCAGCCACAGTGATCTTTGGGTTCTTCTTTACCTCTCTCACCAAGGCTCTTCTCCCACGATTGCTCAGTTTGGCTGGACGGCCAGGTCTAGGAAGAGTTCTGGTCGTCCCAAACTTCTTCCATTTAAGGATTAGGAAATTCTTTTGTAACCATGGCCAGATCTGTGCCTTGCCACAATTCTGTCTCTGAGCACCTTGGGCAGTTCCTTCGACCTCATGATTCTCATTTGCTCTGACATGCACTGTGAGCTGTAAGGTCTTATATAGACAGGTGTGTGCCTTTCCTAATCAAGTCCTATCAGTTTAATTAAACACAGCAGGACTCCAAAGAAGGAGTAGAACCATCTCAAGGAGGATCAGAAGAAATGGACAGCATGTGAGTTAAATATGAGTGTCACAGCAAAGGGTCTGAATACTTATGACCATGTGATATTTCAGTTTTTCTTTTTTAATAAATTTGCAAAACTTTCTACATTTCTGTTTTTTTCTGTCAAGATGGGGTGCTGAGTGTACATTAATGAGAAATAAAATGAACTTTTTTGATTTTAGCAAATGGCTGCAATGAAACAAAGAGTGAAAAATTTAAGGGGGTCTGAATACTTTCCCTACCCACTGTAAACTTTCTTAACTTTAGGATAACCATTGAGCGGTCCTAACTTATTTTTCTTTTTCTACTAAGTTTGTTTCTTTCACGTCTGACTGCTAAATGAGGCAATGGCCATCTCCGTGACACATGCCTCTATATCAGTGAGGACTGGCAGGTTAAATCGGCCGTCCTACACACACAGTAACATTATGCCAGGCAAACACACATGGCAACCTCATCGGTGGATGCTGTGGAGACGGGCTCGGACTAATGTCGGTCATGGGAATGTGCAAGCGGTTCCATTCTGGGAAAGTGGCTGCATGTGCCTGTGACAATGCATGCACGCAACATCATGGCTGCATGACCGGTACAAGTCCACAGGTGTCTGCAGATGCAAAATGTGGAAAGTATTTCCGAACCTGGGACCAACAAGCAGCTAACGTAGTCCTACTTCACGAACTCTGTTGCCTGCTTGTTGGTTAACGGTTAATGATCGGCCAACGAGGGTCGGCTGTCGGTCAGAAATAAAAATCTAAATTGGCCTAGTTTCAATGTATGTTTCAGTATGTTTCAATGAGAAAAAAACAATGGCTATAATGTTGTTTAGCTCTGCGAGATGAGAAATGTAGCATCAGATGCTAGGTAACAGATAATAATAATAATTGGTAACCAATGTTGGATTGAGTAATGTCCTAAACTAAGATTGTATAGGGTGAAGTAAGATAAGAGTCCTTAAGGTAGTTAGGATTTGCTTCTGTAATACCAAATTGGGAAAAATCTTATCGTAGACTCTTCCTATCTCAACTTAACATTTAAGATATGAAGTTTCTTTAATATGGCCCCTGTAGTGGGAACTTGCCATAAGCAGCCACAAAGTGGTACTTTATTGCAGGTTAGTGAAAATCGTAATGGTAAGGTTCCAGGTGTTTCCTCTCGTGCTTTCCATTCAGAGGAGATTCCAGGGTGCCTACTCAACAATGGCAATGGACTCAAATGATAGTCTTTACTGTGCTGCTCGGCTTTCCTCAAACACGCACAGACGCATTACATTGACTCAGTGAAGGTATCACTATGATTATTGTTATTATCACACGTTTGTTTTACTATGCTCACAAGGGTTTACCATTCCCATTGCCAATCCTAACCCTCACCTTAGTCCAGGCTGAGCCTTAAACTGCTCATATGCCATATCCCCATAGCCATGACCTAACTTTAAACCAGTCTCAACTAAAGCCAACGCTAATGCTGAACTTTAATCCCAATCACAAACAAACACAGGGATCCCCTCGGTACATATCATTACCTGCTTCTGCTCAACAATGTGATGGGACTTAAGCACATGCTTAAATGAAAGAGTCAGTTTGCACCAGGTGTCTTTAAAATCTGTATATGTAGAAAAAATGTGGAAAAACTCACTGGACGCTGCTGTTTTTTGAGGGGTATTAACAAGTTGCCCAAATAAATATCAATGCTGTCAACACATCCCAGTGATCGCCCAGGAAAAGACTGGAAACTGCGTCAGACCAGATGTGTCCGGATATGGCCAATAACTGTGAACAGTGTCCGAACGTAGATACAGTTACGTGTCTTTACTGTGCCTTTCATTGGAAACCTGTCTGACTTTTCTTGAACTTCCCTTTTAATATTGTAAATTCTAGCCACTGCACATGTAACCCCCTCTGTCCTTCTCTGTCTAGTGATTGAGGAGAAGGGCATGAAGATGAAGCTGACGGTGATCGACACTCCAGGATTTGGGGACCAGATCAACAACGAGAACTGGTGAGTGGTAGGAGTGATGGAGGTAGAGAAGAAGAGGGTGCTTTCCAGATCTGGCTGCATTAGTATTTGCGAATATTCAAGTTCAGTTACTGGAATGCAAATCATTTGATTATTTTTTGGGCATTTGATGCCTTTATTTTTATAGGACAGCTGAAGACATGAAATGGGAGAGAGAGGGGGAACGACATGCAGTAAAAATAAAAAAAACTTCTATAGGCTCAGTCTGCCACTTTTTAAAAAACAATTCCAGTGCTGGTTCCATTGTAACAGAATTTCCGGATAGTCGTCATGGAAACATTAATTGGTCATGTGACAAGGGCTGGGAAGATTGGCCAAACAGGCAGCAAAGTGACAGTACTCTGATCCAATGGAAATCACAATTGTCAGATTGACAGCACTCTAGCCCAATGAATTGGATAGGTGGGTGGGTGGGTGAGAAGGGGGGACGGGGGGGGGGGGGCACACCTGCCCCTGACCCTGCCTCTGCCCCTGCCCATTACACATGGCAAAATGCACTTAAAAACCATTTGCGGGTAGACAACTGGCTGTTGATCTATGTTGCGGACATATGTGAGATCGTTAAACTTGTTTATTTTTGTTGTCATTTTCAGCCGTAACTGTAACGTTTAAAGATATATAGTTAAATACGGAGGTCTGACCTATCTGTCGTCTTTGCTGTACTTATTTTCTGTCCTGTGTTGCTTTGCTAGAGGCTTTGATAAACCTAATCTAGTGTTAGGAACAGCCTCATCTTACCGCCGGTCGGACTGACTGCTAGTTTGGGGGGTGTCATTTTCTTTAGTATGTGGCCCAACAGGTAAATTAGCTCTCCAAGCTAACATTAGTCAAAGTGTTGACATATGAATGCATCAAACATGCATTTTAGATGAAGGAGATGAGTGTATAGCCAGTCGTTCTTCGTCCTTGTTTGCTCAGCGTCGTTAAATTGTATGAACGGGATAGAGGGTGACACGGGAATCAACTGTCGCTCCCATCCCATCCCGAGCCCACGAAAATACTCCCGTCATATCCCGATCACGTGACTGCCCCATTGTAGCATGTTTGGTTAATCACGGTTAAATCACTGAGGTTGCCTCGGAAATTTAGGCTACACTATACATGCAATACCTGCAGGCCTAGGCCATTTCATTACGTAATTCCTAACGGAGATCTTCTCACAGCTCCTGAAAATGAATGAATGAATACGTCCCTGAACACGTTACCAACAGTGAAATTGACTCCTGCGGGAGAATACCATGACCCGCGGGAGTCCCGAAAAATTTTCACCCTCTAGAACGGGACGCTGACGTTTTCTACCTGGAAGGTATTGGGTCTATAGAATACTGTGATTCTCTTCAATTATTAACCCTTTTAAGGGTGAGGCCTTAGTTGTTTTGTTGGCTCTGTACTCCAGAAACCCTAACAAAGTCATCATATTTAGTTAGTTTTTTTCAAACTTTATTTAACCAGGTAAGTCCAATTAAGATTACAAAGACAAAAAATTACAATTTTAAGGAGCCCTGGCCAAGATAGGTGCAATACAGTTTTAAACAACAGATATGCAAACATTAAAACGCATTAAACAAAACCCACAGTATCAACTCACACAATCATATGGCTTAGAAGATAGGGCTGACCCCAATGCTTAAAGGCACTTTAGGCATTATTGAACGTACAGAGGGCAAAATTATCCTTCAAGTACAATAATTATCGTACATCTGGTAACTCTATACGGAGTATTAAGTGGCACTTTCCACCATGGAAAATGACCAATGAAGGCTTCTAAACTATATACTACACAACAACAAGTTTCAGCAGGATTCGAAATTGGGGGGACAGCATTGGTAGCCAAGAATACAGGTTTCCCTTGTGTTAGCATGTAGCTACATGTAGCAGTGTCTGTAATGTAAACACTGCAGTAACGTGCCTGGAGCAGATGGCCGTGTAAAAAAACTGACGTCACCTGGAACCGAGAGCAGAAAAAAATAATTTGAAACCAGTGTTCAGAACTGTCTGGAACGGTCTGTTTTTGCTCACAGGAATTACTTTCACAAATGTTTATTACCCCATTATTTGAAGCTTTGGCCACGATTAATATGAACGACATGGTAACATTCTATGTATGACAGATAATATGGAAAAGCATAATAGGTCCCCTCTAACCTCAGAGTCGGAGTACGGAATGAACATTTAGCCACACAGTTACACTGGGTTCCTTCATTACCACACACACACTCACACACACACACACACACGCACACACACACACACACACACACACACACACACACACACACACACACACTCACTCACTCACTCACTCACTCACTCACTCTCTCACACACACACACACACACACATTGTATTTTGACTCAATCACACATCGTCCTGCTGCAAAGAGCCTTTGTTAAAATAGAAATACATCTTTTCTATTTTTATTTTTAACTAACAGTGACTTGGGGCCACAGACAGAGCTATTATACAGATGTTGGTTTTGGTCATGGGATTAGTTAACAATAAGAAAAATATAGAATAATTCCAACCTTGTCCTTTAAAGAAATGAGCAGAATATTCCAGTCACTCTCTGCTGCTCCTCTTTCTAGCTGGGAGCCCATTGTGAAGCACATCAATGAGCAGTATGAGAAATACCTGAGAGAGGAGCTGCATATCAACCGCAAGAGGAGAATACCAGACAGCAGAGTCCACTGCTGCATCTACTTCCTCCCTGCCACTGGACACAGGTCAGCACGCAGTCACTGCTGGCTTCAGCATCACGCCTCTACACTAACACAAAGAGTTCTGTTTGTTTCTTTCCAAAAAAAGGCGTGTTGCAATTTATTAGTGATGGAATGTAGTTTTTAGTTTTTTAGACACCACAAACCTATTTAACAGACATCTTCCGGTCGCATACACAAATCATTTGGAGAAATGTAAATGTAACCAAGTACATTTACTCTAGTACTGTACTTAAGTACAAATGTTGGGGTACTTGTACTTTACTTGAGTCTTTTCTTTTCATGCCACTTTCTACTTCTACTCCGCTACATTTCAGAGAGAAATATTGTACTTTTTACTCCACTACAAGAAAGCTTTAGTGCGTAACTTTTTGATATTAATGAACGTCTGTTACATTCAAGCCATTGCCAAATGAGTTGCTACAAAGCTAATTAAGACTAAAGAATAGTGCATATGCTGCCATAAATGGGAGAAAAAAATGTCCCCAGGGGAGTATGCCCCCGGGCCCCCCCTAAGTTTGGGCGGAGCCCCAAATGTTGACAACGTCTGGCTAAGCCCCTGAGTTTGAGTCTGGTCTGAGTCTAATGGCATTAAGTGTTCTTGACAGATAAAATAGAAAGAACGACATTAGATAGTGAGCAATGAGCGAAATAATACCAAAAAGAAAACAACACCCAAAAGATGAGGTTGACAAGCTGTGTCCAGCTTGTGCTAGGAACATCACATCATCATATTACTTGCTGCTTTAGACCTGTAGTTCAGGTTTACTGCTCACCACCAGTGTTGTCAGTGACTAGAGCCATACAATCCTAATTTGGTCAAAGGAAATAAAGATGGATTCATAGTTGATGATGTAACAGGAGTCTCTTTGCAGATATCTATAACCTTGGTTTTTTAGTATGACTTAAAATACGTAATTCTTCACACTTTTACGGTGTGACATTTTGTGCCATAGACCTCCATTGTCGTCCAAACTGACCAGACATCTGTCTTTGTTTCCAGGTTACGCCCCATCGATGTTGAGTTCATGAAGAGGGTGGGAAAGATAGTGAGCATCGTACCTGTCATCGCCAAAGCCGACACACTCACCATTGAGGAAAGACAGGAGTTCAAAGAGAGGGTGAGGGAACACCCACACAGCTAAAGCTTGTGCTCTTTAGATCACTTACGTGTTCTCCAGATGATCTTCTGATAGTGCAACATGAGATCAGAACATCAGTGCAAACCAATCGACCTGACCCATTTGACCTATGTTTAACCTTTGACCCTTTGACAGATAAGGCAAGACTTAGCAGCCAATGGGATTCGGGTTTACCCCCAGAAAGAGTACGATGATGATCCAGAGGAACGCATCCTCAACGACAGGATCAGGGTAATGTCTCCACTCCTGACATTTAGTCACAGCAAGAATGGATGTTTGTCTTTTATTACTCTTCATTCTACTAGATAGATTAGATAGATAGATAGAATGTGTGAAAAGTAATGGAGAAATGAAAATCATAAATTACAGTTGACACAGAGTTTAATCACACCCAGTGTGCTTTTTTTGTCAGTATGCCGCAGAAGCATTTTTTTAAATGTGTTATTGTATTTTATTACACTGCTTGGATGATTACTTGATTCTGATTGGAAAACTAAGTAGTCCCGTTTTCCTCATACAGAGTAGTCTTACAATTACGTTTTCCTTTTTTGTGTCTGCAAAATCAACAAGTGCAAACCAGTGAGTAGTTAGTTTGACTAAACTACTTCAAAGCAACATATTCATGTAAAGTCCTGCCAAGAATGCATCTCAAATGTTTGCAGAGGTAGCACAAAACCAAACAAAGTAAGCATTTGCCTGTGTAAACAAGTGTATTTCGCTATACAATAAGAAATAGCGCTCGTTATATTTTTTCTCCTTTTTGAATGTTTTTCATATGGGGCAATGGCAAAGGGCAAACGTTACTACTAAAGTGTGGACTCGGTGTGTGGACTCGAGCCGTTATGAGTCCGTATTTTCATAATCTCCGTGTGGTACCTGTTCAGGTGATGGAAAAGATTTGTTGCGTTTCCCGTCCTGCTTGGCACCAACCGGCGACATATTTTGCAAGCCAGCTGAATCTGCTCCTCATCGCTTTTGTGAAATCTGAACCATTTTCACACAACTAACGTTGTGTATCCCTTTTTATCGACTATGTCTTCAGCCTGAGAGGAAGTTCATGTTCATGTCCATCGGCTCCACTTTCGCCGTCGAAAACTTTCCCTCGTAGATATGCGTTTGCCCCTTACGTTACCTAAACCCGAACCAAACCTTATCTCTAACCATAACTATGGATGTGGGCGCTACGTTTGGTAACCATGGGGATACACAAACACAGGAGGAGAACACACTTCCACACAGCACCGGTAATAGACAAACACTCACAATAGGAAGTGGGCGTGCCTGGCGAGCAGTTGTTTTATCGAGTAAAATAGGTCCAAAGCTTATCATCGTTATCAACCTGAATTTTATCGCAATCCCATTTTGAGATAGTTTTATCGCCCAGCCCTAGGGTACATACACACTTGCACACAATGTAAAACACTTTGAATTGCCTTGTTGCTGAAATGTGCTATACAAATAAAGCTGCCTATGCCTAATGAGTAGGAGGGTGACATAAAGGTTAATATACTGTACAGGTGGCTCATAATTTTTGGAAACTCTTGTTGTTTACATGGACTGGTATGAAGAGTAAATATGTTTAGGAGTAAATACTTCAAATGAGCATCACTGTCATGATCAGAAAATTCTTAGGATCTCATCTCTATGATGTGACGGTTGCATTATAATAGGCAACCCTTAAGTTAATCGTTTTTACTGTGCAGGGATTAGCTTCTGCAATCATTTATTTCATAGTGTGCTGATACTGTATATCTCACGTTATGATGAATGAATCACTCTTCAAACGCGCTCATTTTGTGTGTCCAGGAAAGCATTCCCTTTGCTGTGGTGGGGACGGACAAGGAGCACCAGGTGAATGGAAACAAGGTGCTGGGACGTAAAACAAAGTGGGGAATCATTGAAGGTAAAGCATCCGTTTAACATCAGTGTGAACTCCTTCACTCCTGGTATTAACATTTACGTCTTACAGTTGCCACTGTATACAGATTGTGATCTAATTTTGGCCATGCAGATGAATAGGTGCAGCAAAGGCTTCAACGACCTTAGCAGCTGCCTCTAACCAACTATATGTGATAATGATATTTCTTCCAATGATATGCTGTTTACACCCCCTGGCCACATGTGTGCATACTGTTACTTAGTCTACATTAAGCCATCTCAATTTTAAAATGCTGTTTTCTTGTAAAAACGACTTGCGTCCACACCATAGACTGTACAAATAGTGGATGGAGGGAAGGGGTTAGACAGAGAAATGAGACGCAGCCTTAGCATCAGTGATGTCACCCAGTGGTTTGTGGACTGCCGTTCTGAAGAGTTTGCATTTTGGCCATCGGCATCTTGGTATTTTGGAGCCAGAAGTGACCATATTTAGACAAAAGAGCGGAGCTGGGAATGATGACACTGCAACTTAGCCAGCGTCTCTATGGGTTCAATGGCGCGAAGCTAAGCTAAACGCTAAAGAGTGAATGTTGCCAATTTACAACCCTTCTGAAGCAAGTTTTGCCAGCCGGTAAACACTGATCTCCGGCTACTAGCACCATTCATATGCATGTACGGCAGTACACAGAAAGTTGACAGACTTTTCCCCTTAAGTTACCAGCTAACGCTAACACTAGCATGCTAGCTTTGGTTGACATGTTGCTACCGAACTCAAAACAAGATATTTTTAGGCGACCAAAATGTTCCAATTAACTTTGAAGTGAAAACACATAGTGAGAGGGTCAAAGTTTAAGATGTTTCATCTTAAACTTGGGACAAAATCCCCAAAACAATACAACTATTTAAATGTACACAGGGCTGTGGTTAGCATTGCTAAGCCCATGCTGGAAAAGAGACAGAATGCAAGTTTTAGGCACTTCTGTATTGGCTTCACTTTTCAGGCCCAGAAGTTGCCGCTTGGTCCACACAGTGGTCCTCATTTATCAACCTAACGTAGAAACCAGCGCAGATATGAGCGCAGAAATCCTCTTACGACAGGCTTCACGTGTGATTTATGAAACGTTCGTATCACACCAATGAGAGCGTAAGAATGGTCGTACATTGATAAATGCAGCGGCTGGAAACGTAATTGTAATTTAAATATCACGCCCCAATATAGTCTGGGTTTTGAGGCCTCGCCCCTACAATTTACGACATGGCGAGACGTAATCCGGCTAAGAAGCAGCAGGTGGAGTTTGAAACCCTGATATCTCAGGTTCATTTGCACTTACGTTTGTAGATTTGGCAGCCTGAAAACTGGTATTAAAGGCTGTAGAAAGAATGTGGAATGGAAAGAGATCACTGATGTAGTTAACAGTGTTGCCGTGGTAAATCGGACAGCTGAAGTTTATTTAATTTATACATCCTTGACATATGTATGCTATAGTCCTAATAGTAACATACAGGCTTATATTGCAATCTCTTAGGCCTATATGGTTTACCTATATTTAAATAAACACACAGTAGCGGAGTTTATGCAGTGTCTTTTATTTTTCTCGTGTTTTTTTCATGAGTCAGAGCCCCCCCCCCCGTGCTGGACCACCACCCCCGACCCTGTCTCCTGACAGCAGAGGTGCTGGAAAAACAAGCTGAAATAACTAATAACTTATTGAGTAGGCTATCATTGCCAAACATAACACTATACCTTTTAAAAGCGAGGAATAATAGCCTGTCTCCTTCGTATAGCCCCCAGTTAGGGCTGTGCTGGACACTTTGGTCATACGCACGTTTCATAAATGAGGGCCAGTGTTTCCAGAGAAACAGCATAAAAATGGTCTTCTTCTGCTTCGCCCTCTTTTCAGTTGGGTGGTGAGGAGAGAGAGACAGCCGGCTGAACAAATAATGATTTCATGGTCTAACATAATCAAGATAAATGAGAGCTGTGCTGTATCAATGGCCATATCAGCGTTTAAAAATGTGTGATCACAGAAAAACTTAGAGGACAGAAAGTTGTCTTCTTAACTTTGCTGACACACAGCCCCAATCTGTGAGGCTACACCATAGACTGTATATAGAGATGGACCCGTCTCCATTTCCTCCCACTGTACAAAAGTAAAGCCAAAATCTCCCAGATATGGGCGCTGGATCTTGTAATTTTTGGAGCCAGAGTCTGCAGTAGTGATTGGGCAATGGAGCGGCGGTATCGAAGTCCCGCCCATACACTCGCCCGACCAATCGCAGGTCAATCACAGCTGTCAAATCATGAGGTTTCACCCCATTTTTATAGCATCAAATAACTAATAAAAACCAAACCTATCAGAAAAACAAGCACTTGAACAAACATGTCCTATCCACTAACAGGGAGGGGGTGGGGTTTATGACCTTTACTGCAGCCAGCCACCAGGGGTGATCCAGATGTTTTGGCCTGGGCTACACACACTGCCGGTTGGTTACTCTGCCGAGTGACAGCCTGTTACACCTCCGATCAGTGTCCTCCTGCTCTCTGTGGTCACTGTAACTGTGTTTTAATGCAGCCAAATTCACGTTTGGTGTTTTAATCACCCTTAGGGTTAAGGGTTAGGTTTAGGTGCCTTGAAGTAGACGGTCGCAGCGCTGCCTTGAAGTCGACGGTGGGGGCTTAAAACACCATCGAGCCAAATTCACCATGTAGTTGTTCTCATTTACACATTTTTATTTTCGGTTATCAGACGTGTCATCGTTTTGCGAAAAACTCTGTTTTGAGGGGAGAAAATCGTGTTTTAGTCTGGACAGAGGACTGGAATTAACTGGCTCAATGTGAACGTACTCTGTGTTGCTAATCATGATAACCCTAAACATGACCCATTTATTAACAGATGGTAAATGGGCCAGATTGTCAAATGGAAGCATCATTAATATATGAATGATTAGATGACAAAGACAGTAGTGATGGCTAAATGATTGGCATAAATGCAGACACTCAAGCTCCTGAATTTGTAGTATTTTCTCTAAAAAAGCATATTGTACCTTTTATTTGTTGTACCTTTAGTTAAACTATATATTCCTAACAACAACTGATAACATTTCAATGTCAAAGTTGGACACTTACTACATGTCAGTTTCACATGCAGACGACTTTTTGATAATTCCCTGTGTTGTCAAGAGTTACAGATAAAGCTGTGCTGACGGCTGGTGCAGTTATATGAAAAGACTTTTTGGAATTCTGATTATTATTATTATTATTATTTAAGAATGTGTATTGTATTGAAGTGAGGAGAGTTCATTTTAGTCTTAACTCAAATGCATGGGAAATTTTGGTAAACTTGGTCATTTTAAAATGGACATACAGCTTCGTAAGTGTCCACTGTATCTGTAAAACGGATCAATCCAAAACGAGGTCCTATTATTCTTCTAATGAGTCTACAGAATGTGAAGGCAGCCTTTGAAAGTCAAATGTAAAATAAATCTTTTTCTCTCCCCACAGTTGAAAATGTGGCGCACTGTGAGTTTGCCAACCTGAGAGATCTACTCATCAGGTGAGTTTGACTGTGCTGATACACTTGTGTTTACGGGACCACTACGACTGTGACGGCCAAATCATTATAAAACAGATCCATCATACATATTCATGACCTTAAACACAATGCTACTGTAGTAAAAAAAAATCATTTTAAACTGTAAAATACTGTAAGTGTAACTATTTTAATGACCCTTGTCTTGCATGTCAGAGCGCTCCTTCTAGAGTTTGTCTAAAAGCTATTTGTGGGGGCACCTGGGTAGTTCACCTGGTAGAGCGTGTGCCCCATATACAGCGGCCGTCAGTTCAATTCCAACCTGCGGCCCTTTGCTGCATGTCATTCCCCCTCTCTCTCCCCTTCCATGCCTAAAACCGTCCTGTAAAAAAAGGCCTAAAATACCACAAAAAAATGATCTAAACGCGATTTGTGGTGTTTCCATTCACCTTTTTTAATGCATATTTTAAAGTATCGCATTAGAAAAGCTGGATGGAAACGGCAAAATTCGAGAAAGAGACGTCCTCAAGTGCGCTAAAAAGTTTTTTCGCTCGCTTGAGGTGTTTTTTGCCTTTGTCGAAAAAGAGTTGATGCTTTAAATGGGATATGGAAACGCCTTTGCCGAATAAACTCTGACGTAGCGAACATTTCAATCAGGAGTGATCAGCTGTTTCTTGCTGTCTTGCCGGATATTCCCATTACGTGTCTTTGTTTACGGAGAGCATGAAACATGGCCAATACTCAGAGACATGAAAGAACAATTAAAAGTCGCCCAATTGAACTAAATTCCTAAAGACCTTTCCAATTCTCTCTCGTATATGGGATAGATAGCCAAGCTGACTTGTTTTGTTTCCAGTTAGCAACCTCTGCTTCTTCTACTCTGTTTACTGCCGGAGTATAGGTATGCGTAGCCTATACCGCCAATTTCTGACCAAACTAAACTGTAGCCGAGTTTATTCGCTCCAAACTAGTTGATGGAAACACACCGAATTAAAGTCTTTTTTTGCAACATCGTAAAAGTTTGCTTAAAATTTGCTTGCCAATTGTATCTACCGCAGCTTTCCTCGCCACTGTCGCACTAAATGCTTGCTCTTGGGGGAATTACTAGAATTGTTGGGTCTTTGTATATTATAGAGTGTGGTCTATACCTACTCTATCTGTAAAGTGTTTCGAGATAACTCTTGTTATGATTTGATACTATAAATAACATTTTATTGAATTGAATTGAATTTCAGACGTGGGATCTAAATGTCCAACCATTTCTATAACTTTCCGAAACTGACAATCTGACATCAAAACCCACTTCACGCCTTGATTGGTCAGCTGGTGAATGAGGAGCCAGGGTTTGAACTTTCTCTAGCTCTTTCTTGACACATCCATCTCTTATATTTTCCATTTGAACAACCAAGTGCAACGCTATCAATGTCTTCCAGAGAATGTCTGAAGATGACCCCCGCTATCCCCACTTTTAAGCCCAGTTCAGACCAAAAGATTCTCGAAGAGACAAGACCGTTATAGACCGTTACAGGGAAAAGTTGCAGCGGTCTGAACCGGCCCGTCTCAGCTCGGCTTAAGCCAGCTGATGGTGTCGCCGGCGACTCAGCTGCTCCAGTCGCCAGAGGCTGGCTTTAGAAAGTAAGGGACATCACCTGTTTCAACAGCCAATAGCGAAGTCAGCTGGTCGGAATGGCAGAGTTTTAGACGGAGGCTCAACAATTGCCCGCCAGCACGGTGTTTGGTCAAGCGAGCAATTTTAGCAATTTCATCTCTACTAGAAATGCAACTGCAGCAAGTATCTCACTATCGCTATCCTCATTCATATTTTAAGACGCTACAAATTATATCCAGCTACAAAAAAGCCTGAAAAGTTGGAAGTACAGAGAGTCATTGCTTTGGAGATGATACACCGTCTCGTCTCATTGGTGTAAACTGGCAGGCTTTAGAACGTTGCAGACCGGAGCATTGCAAGTAGTTGCAAGTTTACACTTGTCTCGTCACCAATCTTTGGTCTGAACAGGACTTTAGGATTGGCTCAGTATTGCATCTACTGTATGTTTTGTTTTTTTAGATACTGTTATGCTGGCCTCTTCAGTTGCTAAAAGTTCAGCATCATTAACACTACGTCTACACAGGAGGAGGCGTAGCAGCAGCTTCAGCACCTAGGGATGCGTTCAGGCATGAGGCATGTTGAATGTAGGCCATGTAGTTTGTGTAATTCATAGTCTAGCATGGCCAGACCTTCCTCCACCACAGCACGTGGAGAAGGGTCTGGCTATTACACACAGCATTCTGGGATGGGAGAAAAACGAGAGTTTATTGGCTTTTTTTAAAAACCAATCACGAGCGCCATGGGTGGCGATAAGCGCCGGATGCAATACAGGTGCCTCTGCAAAATAGCCTCAGGAAAGAACTTGTTTTGGTGGAACATGTGTATGTTCAAAAGTAGTTTTAGTCAGAAAACTCAGATTGGACAGATAGTCTAGCTAGCTGTCTGGATTTACCCTGCAGGTAGACATGAGTAAAATAGTATTTAGAAAAACTATATTGAATTACATATAATATGTATTCGGTAATACATTGCAAAGATTGTACAAAAGTGCAAAATCAAAACCGCAAAAATAATGTAGGGTTTGGTTATTTCTTGTGATTGCTAGATCAAGCAATTCCTAGGTGATTGATATATAAATGTAAAATGTACAGTATGTATCACTTCCTAAAGAAGGACCTCGTAGCCTCCTGGTCCATAGGGACTTTCATGAATTGCATATTGGTCTGAATCAGATACATGAAATCGAAAGTAGTATTTCAAGTTGTCAATCTTTCTGTTTGTGTTTCTGCAAAGGTCCCACCTGCAGGACCTGAAAGACGTGACGCACAACATTCACTATGAGACCTACCGCGTACGACGGCTCAACGAGAGCAACATGAACTTCAGTGAACTGGGACTGTCCGCCCGGCCGCTGGAGAACGGAACTGCTGACACAAGCGAATCAGAGAGCCACCTCTGATCTCTCCGTCAGCCGCCTTCCTCCTGCACCTGCCACAGGAACGCTGATGCTCCTCAGCCAATCAGAACCAATCAAGAGAGATGTGAAAAAGAAAGCTATTTTTTATTACTTCCATCCCCCCCCACACACACACACACACACACACACACATAAAAAAATGAAACGGAGAAATTATTGTTTTTTAATGTTGTCGCATTTTTTTTCCCATATGGGACAAACTTGTGGATTGTTTTTAAATGAGAAATTCTCTTTGAGTTTTCACAATACATAAGAAATGCATCAAATATGGATATAATGTGAAACAAATGTGAGCTCATATATATTTTTTGGAAGGGTGGTGACATGTCTGTACATGGGCAGGGGAGACGGGAGAATGTCTAAGCATCTTGGTTATGGCTATATAAATTGTACACTATATGGCCAAATGTCCAAGTGGACAGTCCAGGCCTTATCACCCAGTGTTGGACCTCACTAATGCCCATGGTGTCAGCGTATGGATGGAAGGTCCAGGTGTACACGGATGTTTGGTAATGCAGTGTGTCATTCTTCAGGTCTAATGTCAAATTTGATCCTGAGGAGAGAATTGAAGACGCTGTTTATAAGCGTTAGGATACCTTTTTTTAGAAATCCTGCAGGCCACATTAAAGTGCCAAAACAACATAAACATACTAGTTAATCCTCTATCTCTTTTAAAGAGTATCTACACCCAATTGACTAAAAGTCATTGTGTCATTGGTTGAGTACATAATGCACTAGTGAAAGTATTTACCTCACAATCGTGCTCCGTACTCCACCCAGTGGATGAAATGAGCAGAAGGCACTCATTTTGAGATGCTTGTTTGAGAACACAGGTTCTATGCTCAGTATTCAATCAGATCGCTGAAGGCGTGGTCATTGACTTTGCGAGTCTCATTTCATAATTCACCAAGCCAGATCGGGTTTAAGATAGGATAGTTGATGTTTGAATTATAACCTACAGTTTTTATAATTAGTGATGTTATCCATTTATTATTTTTCAGTTGTTTTTTTTTTGCATGGATTTGATCCTGTTATCTTCTCAGAACTGGTAGACCTCTGCCATAGGAAACTTATTGAATGGACATCTGACTTCCTTGGGATGGCCTCTTTTTTATCAACTAATATATTAGTCAATTTTCAGAGCAGTGGGTGATCTGTGGGAGATCTGTGTGTTTTTATGCTGATGCTGATTTCGCCCGGCTCGTAGCAGGTAATGTAGACAAGCCTTCACAGATGTTGACAGAGGGACGTCGTCAGCGCCATTATCCTCATTCTTACAGTTTATTGTGAACTGACTGTGAAGGCGGGCTTTTCATCATCACCATTCAGAACATGTGCTCAGATGATAAGTCGTTTGGGGAATGTGCCTTCCCAACTAACCCCAATCCCTTTGTTGCATGTTTTAAATATGCTGGTAGGGCGAGTCCTTGTGCCCACCCTTTGAAGGGAAACTTTCACTGCCCTCTCTGGTTGAGAAGTTTGTAGTGTGTTGCATCTGTGACCACAGTTAACAGCCCTAAGAGTGATGCCATTGTGTACCGACACCCTGGAGCACACTTACGGTGAATTCAGACCCAAAAAAAGCGATCCGGCGATTTGCCGCAGGGTTGTGTGGCGGGGGAGAGTGTCAATGAAATGGCCCATTTGTGTGATGTCCTGTTGTGTTCTTAAACCCCCCCCCAACAAAACACAAGTAGGCTTTATATTTCACTGTAACTGTTTTTCGTTAGACTGTTTATAGATTTTGAAGTTTCCGACCGCAAGAGAGAGGGAGAAAGAAATGAGACAAGCGAGAGATGGCGAGTGCTTTGTTGTCGCAGGAAATATTCAGCACTTACACAAACTCCCCGCAACCCTAACCCTAACCCTAACCCGCAAAAGAAAACACCACATACAATATTAAATTAAGTTAACTGTTGACATAATACAGTAACGTGAGCTATTTAAATTAGCTGGACACATGATTAAACCTCATTAGCTCTTAGCAGTGTAATCCCGCCAGTCGCTCCCAGTTAGAGAGGAAATGCCGTAAACATATTCTTTGTAAATCTTTAGAGGCCTGCCTTGTTTCACGATCTTAATTTTCTTCAAATTCATCGGTTTCTGTCTGTTGCATTTCTGACCACATCACAGTTGGGTGTGACTAGGTGTGGTGCATTGTACTTGTGACCATACCCAATTGTTGCAATGCACTGTGAAGTGCTATGGTATACAGGGTATGGATAGAGCATGCACCGACTGCTGGATGGCAGTACAAGCAGGACTTTCAGTCTGGGTGTAGTTCTCTTTAAATAACTAATGAGTCAAACGATTCTTCCACATTAGTGTGAGCATTGCCCTTATTGCCACTTCATTATCCAGCACTGACGGCTTTCAGCCCAATGTTTCATCTGCTCCAGTATACTGTGTCACCATTGGACTCATGCTGTATCGTATGTAATGGCATCTTGTTTTCTGCCTGCTATCATTAGCTTACGGAGAGTTAAGTATTAACTGATTATCTGTTGTACTTGAGTGACAATTTGCATGATATTCATTTAGTAATTTCTCTTTTTCAGTTTCTGCATGTATTATTTAGATACTCCGAAGATCATTTAAAAAAAGATTTTATCCAAGGAAAGCTGTTCAAGCACGTTTTTTGATCTGTTTTACATGCCATTCATAGTGGCCGCCAGTACTCTAGTGGCCACTGAAGCTGGACTGTACAGTATGTATAAGGTATCAAGTTTGACCATCTGTGCCTTGGTTTTGCCATCATGCGTAATGGAAATAATAACATTTCCTTGCTGGTATTATCATAGACATTTTAGACACAGGGGTGCAGCTTATCAACAATGTGTAGAAATCAAAACCCAGTATTTGCCCAACTTTCCAGCTGGAGACCAGTACTGGACCATGGAACATTTGCTGATAAGCCATAAGCAAACAAGCTTATTTGACAAAATGCCATAACCTTATAGGCAATTATAGACTAAGCATGGCACAATTAATGTATCTTTTCTTATTTCCACATCATATGTTGCAAGTTGCCCAATGGAACTTGGAAGAAGTGGAAGAGACAGTGTGTGACAGTGAATGTAGCCAATGCATGGCATTAGCCCAGCAGCTAATGGTCAGTATGAAATTAAAGAAATATAGCTTTGGGTCTCAGGTCGGGTTTGGGTATTAAATTTGGCCGCACAGTCAGGTAAGGTCTTAAAGGTGCAGGTACAGGGTTCAGGTTTAAGTTTAATGCTCATGCAGACCTCTGGTGGTGTGTTCCTATTACTGTTGCAACCAACTAGCTATCACGACTACAGACAAAACCATTGAGAATCTTGAGAGCTTCTCTGGGGGAGAAAAAAGGCATGTAATAAGGCATATGTCCCATAATGTTCTAAATAAGCTGAATGTTTACTGCATTTATTAATTTTATCATTTACACCTGTACTTTTTCTACTGTGACTTGTCCAAATGTCCTCTGTGAAAAAGATCTATCAGCTACTCGTGTAGCAGGAATACTACTGTAGGATTTGAATTTTACACATGGCTTGTGAAATTTTTAAATGATTGTTAAGATGGCAAAGCATGCTCAGATGTTTTTCCATGGATAAATGAAGATGGAAATCTATCTTTAGAGAAGTTGAGTAAACTCATTTTTGTAACTTAACACACCTACAGTATAACTTTTTTTTAAATAATGGCTCAACCTACTGGTATCCAAAATGTCAGTTTCTGTCTGAAGCCACCTATTGTCTACAGTGACACCAGACCCTCCACAGTCCCAATTCACTTTGGTTCTGATCCCATGGTTCTGCATGTCAGACATCCAGTGTTACTGTCCTCTTACCTCTCAGCTCTGCTCCGTGTCCTGAACCTCTGTGTCATCCTCCCACCCTTGTATTTTATTCTCAGCATGTACTAACAGTTCCTGTATGATTATTGTCTTTTTTTTATAGTATTAATGATACACATGTTAACACTGTTGATTTACAATTAAATACTTGTCACCTTCTCAGTCCAGTGTGAAGTCATTGTAATTAAACCTACTGATTTAGGCTGCCCAAATTAGACAGCTATTCCAGGGGCCCCAGACCACCAGGCGCCTCAAAAGAACCCCTGTTCACTGTGTGTCATCTAGATCAGGGGTCTCAAACATATGGCCCGTGGGCCAGAACCGGCCTGCTCAAGAGTCCAATCAGGCCCACTGGAGGACTTTGCAAAGCATGAAAATTGCAGGAAAGTAATTAATTACAATTCCAAAGTCGGTTAACAGACCTAGAGAACTACTTCAGTAACCGGGGTATCCTCTATGTATACACCTTAAACGGAGTATGGCCGGTTTAAGTGTACGTGCATGCTCCAACTGCCCATCCCCACTCCCCTGAACCGGAAAGAATCTGTCAGCGCTGTGAGTCGTAGTCGTTGCTATGATACCATACAACAAAACAGCAATGCCCGAATCAGCTGCGGTCCATCGGCAGCAAAGAGCCTGCGGTCCGTCTGTTTTACTCCCCGCCGAGGCAGTAGCAGACATCGTGAGATGGCTAAACAGATTATCCATCTCCAGAGCTGTCAACGCTGTGTCTCGGCAAAAAAGTGGAGGAACTGAGCAGCCCCCGCTGCGGCCGCTGGCTAACGTCGTTAGTTAGGTAACGCTTTGCTAATTCCACCCGACACTGGTTAGATATAATGAGCCGAACAAGTTGACAGTCATCTGGGGAGAACACTGTGCTTTTCCTACCCTGATAAGAGTGTGTAAATGAAACATTAAGTTGTTAAATTTTACAAATTTTGGTGGCCGGTCTGTGTAATTTGAAAGAAAAAGCCAGTTGTGTGTTGGCAGAGCGCCACCTACTGTGCCGGAGGTAGAGTTACTCCTGTTACTCCCATTCGTCCCCGCTCATGTATACGGGGAGAACTGGCATAACCTGGTTATTCACTTAACCCGGTTACTGCTGACTGCATGATAACACACCTGGTTAAACTGTAATGTCTACCTTAGTTGTCTCCTTAATTGAGAATTCATTGGCCGAATCCCAAAGTCCGGACTCACAGACACACGGACACATTCTCGCGAAATTCGTAAGGGCTTAGGGTTGTCTCAATGTCGAATTTCAAAGGCCGTGAGGGTTTGAGTACACACTTACCGAGCCCTTTCCGTGAGTCTGCATCGATGCAGACTTCACCAAAGGGAATTACCCACAGTTCAAAGCGTTGTGATGTTTACCACGGAGACCATAGGGAAATCCGGAAATTACAAAGGTAAAAAACAGCCCTAAATTGCATTCATGTTTCCTTCACTTGCTTCCCTTCCTTGCATCTTAGTCCATCCCACCGAGGAAGCATGGGAGAGACGGAGGAAATCACAGCAGCTTGCTGTGAACAGAAACAGTTCTGCAGGATGTCATACAGCACTTCAGTCGTCTTCCTCTCAGGGGTGTCCTGTCTTCAGGTTGTAGCCGCTGGGATCTAAAGGTGTGGCGTTGAATGATTTTTGGTAAGTGAAAAAAGTAAATTGACATTTCTGGAGGTCAGACTTTGACCCTCACCTTCTGCATTCTGTGTGTTCTCAAAATCCCTTTGCTACAGGAAACAAGAACAAACTTCTAGCAAGCTACACGCTGAAAATGGCAAGTTTTGAAGAAAACGTTCCTGCGTACGGAGCTTAGCACCGCCCAAGAAGAGGCGTTTTTTTTCTCCTATCCTAGAATGTATGTGTGGTGAAGCCAGACCTTACTCCACAGCGCTGTTGAGATATGTATGGAAATACTAGACTAGGTAGTCCCTGACACGAGTTACCAATGTTCGTTCTGGTCTCAAATTTGGGGAGAATTTTCATTATCCACTCCTTGTTCTTGTTATTTTGGAGTACAGCTCGAACCTTTTAATGCTCTCTGCCCTTTGTCTATCCTCCTCTTCACTGACAAGGTGCTTTGCTCTGTATAGGAGTCCTCACCACTGATCTTTATTTTGTAAGTGGTGGTTAAAGTGGGGTCTGTGAGTGTGTATCCTACACTGTGGTCTTTACGCTCCTGTCAGCTGTACGCATCCGGAAATTACAAAGGTAAAAAACAGCTCGACACACGACCACGGAACACAGACCAACCTGATATCCAGCTTGTAAAACAAGTTTGAAAAAATGTGGAATCAGGCAGTTGTCTCCTGTGCCTTGTGTGTGGAAAGCAACAAACTTAAAATGAAAATTCCCAAACCGGCAAGTGTCAGCAACATCTTTGTTATTAAATGTTGCCGAGGTAACGTGATCTGGTGAAGTGCTGTCCCAATTCCATTTATCCCTATTTCAGTTTATTCAATAAGTTATCATCTGATGTCTATAAATGACACAAGCCTGCCTATAGGTTTATAGTATTTTAGTTCTGGTTCTGCCTGTGATGTAGGGGGAGATCAGCTGCTCCCCAGCTCAATTAAGAGGTGCTTCTCACTTCCCCTAAATTGCATTCATGTTTCCTTCACTTGCTTCCCTTCCTTGCATCTTAGTCCATCCCACCGAGGAAGCATGGGAGAGACGGAGGAAATCACAGGAGGAGAGAGGAAATGAGGAAATGTGTTGTTTTTTTTTAAAGGGATGAGACGTCCTTTCCTCTGAAGCGTCACATGAAATGGTCAGCCGTGTGGGCGGAGTTGGCAATGGATTTCAGCTGCACGGCTTCCAGAAAGGCTGCTCTCTGTATCCTCGCTCATAGCTCCTCGGAGATCCCTCCTTGCTCATTGCTCCTCGTAGATCCCTCCTCCATGCTCGAACCTCGCTCCTTGGGGCAGGAATAAGAGCTTTGAGACGGCCTTCACCAAGGAGGGACAGAACAACTTCCGGTTCAGCCGAGGACCGAGAACCGAGGAGCTATTAAATAAGGTAAGTGAGATGCACCTAATGAGAATACATGCAGGTCTAGTTGATCAGGTCCTCTCAGCAGGGAGGGGCTGGCCAATCTGGAGGTGGAGGAGAACAGGTAAAATAGTTCTGCAGTTCTGCACCTGTGCATGTGGTAGGTTCCAGTTAGAGAGGCTCAGATGTGAAAGTGCGTTCATGAGAGGAGAGAAAGGAAAAGGAGCTGGCAGCTTGCTGTGACATTGCTGTTTTTTTTTTGTTATTTTGCTTTGGTTTAATTTAGTTTCATTGTAATTACTGGGTTTCATTTTGTGCCCTTTGAGTATGTTTAATAAAGTGGTGGCACTGAAAAGGTGGTGGTGTGACACCTCCTTTATTTGACCTTTTTACCAAAGAGGGCCACAAAATATCTTATAAATGATGACAATCTACTGCACCTCCCTTTCATTTTACAGAGGGTTCACCTGAGAGTCATCATGAGTTCCTGCTCCTACCCATACAGATACCGAAACACATTACTGGCAGACTTGCTGCATGCAAGAACATCTTTTCATTCTTACACTAAAATTCTCTCACTTTTTTGGCTGGACCGCAGGGGCAAGCCCTATACATGTGAAAGTCCATGACTTACAGAGTAAGTGATCAAATTCCACCATTGGTGGGTCGAGTGTTGGAGTTTCCCCATTGGTTGTTGCTCTTTCAAAGTAAATAGGCACGACAGTGTTTCCACTGGTAACGTTTTGGAACTGAGCCATCTTCAGTGTTATTAGTCCCGCTTGTGCTTTTCCTGCTATGACTAATCAAGATGTCTTGTTTTTCCAGTTTTTGCCCCATCCCCCCACATTATGTTCTAATAAAGACGCAACTTGCTGCCAGCCACCTCAGACATGGCCCCGTAACATATGGTTCCTTTTGAAATCCTTGAAGGTTTGTGAGTTCGAGGGGGCGTAAATCAAGGCATTAAAAGTTAATTAGACATAAACGTTAGTAAATAGTCAGGCTTATACTGTGAATAATTTTATATTTAGTAGGATAAGGTCCACTGGACGGCACTGAAATGAAGATCATATGGTTCTCAGTTGGGAACTTTATAAAAAATACTGCCTTGCGTAAAATATAAAAGCATCATGAATTGAGCCAGGCCACTTTGCTATCGAATGCCTCATCATCTCATTATGATACCCTATGGCTTGGATGTTGATGCTATGGTATCCTTTGTGGGACACACATGTTGCCTCATTCTCCCCACAGGCGGTTTTAAGGCTCTGACACAGCAACCCGATGGCCAACCATCGACAGAAAAGGCAGTCGGACTGATCAGTCGGCTCCCTGAAGTCAAAAAAGTGCCTCGGAACACATCGAAGCGACGCCGACTTGAGCGTACGTTCTGCGCGTGCACAGGGCCGAAATACGTCTCCATTACAGAAGGCGCCGCTAATCTGTATTGTCGCCCAACAAATGAAAACCGGAAATGACGAAACATCTCTCTAGACCTAGTAAACACAGAGCACGCTGTCGTCAGTCATTGTTTTCATCAGAGAGTGTTGATAGCAGTCAAGAAGGATCGTTGTTGTCATTACTCGCTGAATGGAAGAAAATACGATGGCTAGTAATAAGAAGATAGTGACGTTGTCAAATCGGCCAAAATGAACACCGACGGCTCCTCCGGCTGACGACGGAACAGAGCACATTGAACAGACTCGAGTCACCGACCTTGCCAGACTATCCGACGGCCAATAATCTGGTTGGTGTGTCAGTGCCTTTAGAGGAAAACCTGTCTAATTCCACTGGGCATCCGACATCTGTTTGAAAATCTCCTTTTTTTATAGTTTTCACTGGACAGGAAGGTTATGATAATATTTAATGTCAAAAGTAAGTAGTAACTAAAGCTGTCAGACAAATGTAGTGAAGTATAGTAGTAAGTATAATATTTGCCTCTGAGATGTAGTGTAGTAGAAGTATAAAGCTTTATAAAATGAAGTAGCTTGAATTTGTATTTAAGTACAGTACTTGAGTAAATGTACTTAGTTACTTTTCTCCACTGGAAAACACAGAACATATTCTTGAGTTTTGTAGAATTGTCCATTGTGAACGTTCCTGCCTGGTGATTGGGTTGGATGTCATACAGCACTTCAGTCGTCTTCCTCTCAGGGGTGTCCTGTCTTCAGGTTGTAGCCGCTGGGATCTAAAGGTGTGGCGTTGAATGATTTTTGGTAAGTGAAAAAAGTAAATTGACATTTCTGGAGGTCAGACTTTGACCCTCACCTTCTGCATTCTGTGTGTTCTCAAAATCCCTTTGCTACAGGAAACAAGAACAAACTTCTAGCAAGCTACACGCTGAAAATGGCAAGTTTTGAAGAAAACGTTCCTGCGTACGGAGCTTAGCACCGCCCAAGAAGAGGCGTTTTTTTTCTCCTATCCTAGAATGTATGTGTGGTGAAGCCAGACCTTACTCCACAGCGCTGTTGAGATATGTATGGAAATACTAGACTAGGTAGTCCCTGACACGAGTTACCAATGTTCGTTCTGGTCTCAAATTTGGGGAGAATTTTCATTATCCACTCCTTGTTCTTGTTATTTTGGAGTACAGCTCGAACCTTTTAATGCTCTCTGCCCTTTGTCTATCCTCCTCTTCACTGACAAGGTGCTTTGCTCTGTATAGGAGTCCTCACCACTGATCTTTATTTTGTAAGTGGTGGTTAAAGTGGGGTCTGTGAGTGTGTATCCTACACTGTGGTCTTTACGCTCCTGTCAGCTGTACACAGGTGTCCAGGAACCCGGTTCACTGTGAACCTAGTCTCGCATTGCCAGACCTTCCTCCACAGCATTGCGGAGGAGTGTCTGGCTAGTCCATACAGCATTCCTGGACAGGAGAAAAACGTGCTCTGGTTTATTGGCATTTCTTTAAACCAATCACAATCCTCTTGGGCGGTGCTAAGCCCCGGACACAATGATGGCGCCGCTGCAAAATAGCCTCTTGTTTTGGTGGAACATGTGTACGTTCAAAAGTAGTTTTAGTCGTGCAACAGGAAACTCAGATTGGACAGATAGTCTAGCTAGCTGTCTGGATTTACCCTGCAGAGATCTGAGGAGCAGTTAACCATAGTCCTCAGGATGGACATCCGGCTGAAAAGAGTGACATCCGGCGGAATTTCCAGTGGCACCGGAGCAATCCCGGAAGTGGAACGTCATGGATATAGACTACTGTGAACCAGAGTTTAGTGCATACCTGGGTCATGTTATTAAGCTAATGTGGTTGAGAGCTCCAGAAAAAAATGTGTACCTTACATTAAATGGACCTTGAGTTAAGGGTGTTTTGTCAAAAGATACATATTAGCAGTCTATGTGTAATTAATGTTTGTTATAGTCCACCCCGTACTTTACAACGTTACATTTTATTTGCTGAAGAGCTGCAGGAAAACTAATAATACATACTGTGAACGGATCCATCCTTATTTGCAACATTTCATCTTGCCATTGAAAATACTAACATATGCATGTGTGAACAGCACAGCTTTACACATCATCAGTTCATTTCCATTATTACCAGAAATCCCAACCACTTGTTGACTTCATGTGGCTCGGGCCCCTTAACAGACATGTTGGTGTGATGTTGACATGAGTCAATGCTTTTTTTTCTTTTTTCCAAATGGTTTAGAACATCTGCAGGTACCAAAGCACTAAAGCCACTGGTCATTAGTGCAAAGATGGTCTTCAGTCAAAGTAAAATCAGTACAGGCACAGGTTGGCTAAACACACTGAAACTGAAAGAGCACACACGTTCTGCCAATTTCAACATTATCGGTAAACTGTCAGTATTTATTTTACTGCTTACTTACAGTTGTGCTGTACAAGGGTTGTAACAAAATGGTGACAGATGTAGACCAAAGACTGTAGACAGTAATAGAGGTGAACGGAATTATTTACCTTAGAAATTGTACCTCATATCATGTACCTTTAGAAAGGTTTGTTGTTAATTGTTTGTAGCTGAGAAATGCATGTTAGAGTTCATGATATGTAAACTTACATGTGAATCCTTTGGAAGCTCATTAAAAGCAAAAACTACTGAAAGAGATGAGTTATCAAAGTGTGAGTCCGTGTTAGAGAGTGCAGGAACAGAGCTGTTTGTGCAGAACACATCTGTTTTTAGGGATTATTCTGCCTAACAATCTTAAACTCTCACAAACCATAGCAAGTGAGCGCAGAGCTACTGCTAAAGCTAGCTTGCTGGATTATGATCAAAACTTTAAAGGGTGATTTCGTTTTTTGTTTTTTTTCAACCTGACCCTATTTTTTCAAGCATTGGTGTCTAAGTGACTGATGTGAACAAAACTCTTTGAAATTGCTTCAGAAATTGCTCCTAAATAACGTTGTCACCGGGCTGTAATGTAATCATATAGGGCAAATGTGCATCATCAATTTCTGTCCACTAAAAGTGCTGTTTTTGTCACTGACAGGCTCTTTTTTGTTTATCTAAAAATCCCCATCGCCAAACTCTCCAGACTCCATTTAAATAATTAATACTTTTAGCATGTATAGAGCCAGCATATTTCCACATGTAAGTGGGTGAATGAATGGTTTATTTCAACCAAACCAGAGTGGTTGTTGGAACAGTGGAAAGACGAACCAAGACGGCTTTTGATTATTGATAGTTAGGGATTTCGGGGCTTTTTCATGTTAAACAAAAATGATCTTACTCAACCTCTGTAGGGATCCATAATGTTGTCAGACACTTAGAATAATAATCTGAGCCTGTCAGCGGCAAAACAAACACTTTTTTGTGGACGTAAATTGAAGTGCTATTGCCATTAACTTAACATTGTAGCTTGTTTCGCTGCTGCCGACTGCAGCGATCTCTCTTAATACTGGACCAATGTCAAAGATTGTTGTTCCCATCAGTCACTTAGACACAAAAACATAGGAACATAGGGTCCAGGTTGAAAAAAAAAAAAAAAAAGTTACCCTTTCAATTTGTTTGTTTTTATTTTCATTAGTCTTGTCAGAAATAAGCTTCCATAGCATCCTCACCTTCCGAGATCTTGCCCCTTGTCATCTTAGTAGACAGTGTAAACATTGCTTAGCAATGACAGGGGCCAATCTCAGACTTCAAATGCTTTTATGTATATCATACTCTGTATTTCCACATTCAGGACAATGACAGTAAATATAACATGTCACCACTGTTTGCTTCCTTATTCTTAATGACCCAACAGCAATACAAAGTTGACACACACGCACAGAGAGAAATATACTCTTGCGCATTATGACAATTTAAAAACTTTAAGTCAGTTAATGATAGTAATGCTCACTGGTGTCTGAAAGAGTGTATGCTAAATGTGTAATAAATAGATTATTTCACTTAGGGGTCTGAAATGTCAGAAAAATAAAAATAATAATAATAATAATTAAAAAAAACAGCAATCAAGTTAATTCAGTTAATTCAGGCCCAAATTTGAAGTTCCATAAAACAAAATCCTCTGAAGAAAGTCTCTTCAATAAATAAACCACATAAATGAGACACAAATTAATTTAAATAAATAGATAAATAAATAAATATACTTATGTACAATGAAGAGATTCAGAACAACCTCTGAAATGAGCCTTCTTGAAAAACAACGCAGATCAACTAAAAACATGCATGGTCTGCCATGTCCGTATACAGTACACACTCCGTGTAGTCAGCGATCAGCTAGAGGCAGCCAGACACATTTTCCGCGCTGCTGCAGATGCATTTGGCACAACCTAATACTGGCTGACACTGATCCAACCCCTTCAGTTGGCAGTCAGCACATCTGAGGACACACAAGAGGCAAAACGCAGCACAGTGGCTCAACGTTCCTTTTAATATCAGATGAGCACGGGAAAGAAACATGACTACTGGTTTTAAAGTAGGGCTGCACAATATGTTGTATATATACAATATACACATTGTGAAAGGCTGCGACATATCCCGAAAGATCTTCTGTGTTAGTTGAAAGAAAACATCAGTAGAAAACTGCACTTTAAAAATGTTAACTGTCATTCTTTTTTTAGTGCTGCATTTTTATATACTTCAATGTTCAATTTGTTCGATAAAAGAACGTTGAAAAGGATTTCCTTTCATTTGTTTTAAATTCCACAAGCAGCTTGTTGTATTTTTGCAGAATGCTGAAAGCAGCAGAAATACAGAACTGCGTACACTTTAATATCTGTTCATTTATCGCAAGTAGTATCGATATCGCGATATTCAATAACGTTATCACATATTTTGCTCATATCGCACAGCCCTACTTTAAAATGATTTGTTTTTCCTTTGTCACATCAATAACTTACTCCTTGTTAAATAAATACTTTGGTTTATGGGAAACTTTACTATATTGCCGTCCTACCCAGAGTCGGTGCCGGGTTTACTAGCACAAAGGCATGTTGAATCCAATGCTTAGCTCAGTTTATGGATGTGGTATCTAAGGTCTAAGAAAAAATAGGATTTCTTACAACTTGGGTTTGGTTTGGTGTGTTTACAACCTGTGTGATCACCCTGCTGCTAATGTCTCTTTGCGTTTTGTTGTAGCTTTGTGTTTGCAGTGTCATTATTACTAATACAACTAAAGGCTGGAGCTGCATAGGTAAGAGCTAACCCCCGCAACAGGCTCCATCTATTCAAATGGTTATCTATAGTAGATTTCAACACATTCTCACTCCCATCGCTTCATCGCTTGGTCAGGTATCTTTGGTGCTTGTTACGGACGCAAAAAAGTCTCCTTTAGCGTCATATTTACTGTAGACGCACTTGTTCGGGATTCTTGGCATCACTTTTTGACGCTCTGAGTTGGGACGTACATTTAAGTGACATGCGGGACACGAACGGGACATGAATCCCGGTCTCCTGTTTTTCATACTACGTCCCTAATTATGACTATGCTAATTTAGCTAACTTTAGCTAGCAACAGTAACAGTCCGTGGTTAGGAAAGACTAGGATTACAACCATTTGTAATGAATCAACCTATGATTAGGGATATATGATACCACAGTCAGCTGATGTCATTCAGTTGTACGGCAGGGCTACATTAGTGTTAGTTTAAGGAGCGTTGACCTAGTAGTCTGCGAAGTAGAACCCGCGGATCCACGCGACTGCGCAGGCCAAGTGTCGCTCCCTGTGTAAAAAGCCCTTACCTGCGCCGCGGAGTTGCTGCTCTGCTACTCTGCTGCTCTGTCCAGTGCGTTCCATTCAGACGCTAAAGGGTGATTTTTGCTTCGGTACACTGACCAAGCATCAGTATTAGCCGAGTTGGGAGTGAGAACAGGTTGTAGATTTCCGTCAGATGTGCTATGTGCTGTATTAGTCCACATCAACTTTCTAAGCTTAAGATTTACATACACTTTAATATTTTTGAACTGTTGTGTGTGATGCTGTTTCAGCACAGCAGTTCCGGCTTTAACCCTGGATGGGCTGGTTTCCTCCCGACTCGCCCAACAGAAGGGGACTGAGCAAATCTGAAAGGCTACTGCGATAATGCTCTACACATATCATTCAAGAAGACAGATGTTACATCAAACATTTCCCACAATGTGAGTGACCAGGTTGAAAAGCAACAAAAGCATATATTCCTGAACGATGGCAGCTTATTTAGGGTTATTTTGCTCACATTTTATTTACCTCCATGGCTGGTTTGCCTTTAAAAGGCAATTTGCAGTTTTAAGTTTCATATAAACTCCCTTCTCAGTTAGCAGTGATATTAGAAACATTACAGTGTAAATGACAATTGTAAATTGTCAGTTACAGTACAAACATTTAGTGTGGAGGCCAGCCATGGGTTGTAGGGCGAGGGGGCTGAAAGGAGCTGTTACGTGATCCCATTGACATCAACTAATTGAGCTAAGCTCGGCTAAACATGATTTCAAAACATCAACATTCAAGAAGGCCATTCATAAGTTTCTCTGACTCTGGGTTTGTAGGAACATTTGTAAAGCTCCCACAAACTAAATTATCTTTTAAAAATTGCCACATTGCAAGGGCCCTTAGCTCCTGTTGCTTTCTGTCCCCTGGCCTGTAGTGGACATTGTAAAAACGGCTTACATATTCAATACTGAAATCCCAGAGCCTCCCTTTTTACCTTTAAAGTAACCTGACTTTCGCTGAGGCAATCACACAACGCTTCCACAGCTGGAGAACCACACGAGTTCAAACTCAAACACTAAACATCATGTTGTTGTTTTTTGTCAGCATGTAAAAGATGGAGAGAAGAGGAAGAAGAGGTTCATTCCAAAACCAGATTCCCCCCCCCAATTTGGATAAAACTACCTAACCAACAGAAAGGTTGCTCGCAAAACTCTCCCGGCTAACTAACAAAGTTAGTCATTAGTTTGAGTCCAGAAGTATCAAGTCATCACTGTCATGTTAAGCCACACAGTCGCATTGTTTTCTAGTCAGGATTATTTTCGAATTATCATTTGAGAGAAACACATTTCATCCTCAGCAGAAACTCTGCAGCGTTGAAGTCGGATGCCTCCTGCACACTCTGCTTTCCATTTGACTGGCTGCTTGTTTATGTTGCACCGCCTCATTTTCCCTTTAAAAACACAACTTTCACAGTTTATGACAGCTTATCCTCCAGATCTGTTACAATAAATAATATGTGTACAACAAATGAAGAAGAGAAGTGGGGGGGGGAAACAATGTGCCAATCAACTCCAACACAAAAAAAATGTAAACTGCTGTTTTTCAAATTTTCTTCACTTTTTTTGTATTCCTGATAAGACACGGAAATGGAAAAAAGGTGGCAGTATCCCAAAAAAGACGGGAACCTGTGAGTCCATGACACACACTTCACACACAGAGGGAGGGAGGGAGAAAAAAGAGAGCGAGAGAGAGAGAGAGAGAAAGTTCCATCCCTGTCATTCACGTCTTTAGTTCTCTCTGAGTCCTGTTTCTCCAGCTGGCATATGGTGTCTCTCTCTAAACAAGAGAAAACGGAACCTTTGATACCTTCTGAGAAAAAAATAACAGCGTTATATTACACCGAGTGATGGAAATAGAAACGTCAGTACTCATGGTCTTGAGGACTTCACTTACCATATACAGTATGTGTGTGAGTGTGTTTACAGTGTCCGAGCGCATGTCTGAGTTCCACTATATCAGCTCAAACACAAAAGTTCCTTTTCCTAATTCCTCTGGATATGTGCATGTCACTCCCTTCAGTATCCATTCAGCTAAAAAAAAAAAAAAAATCATCAAAGTCTTTAGAGAAGCTCTCCCCCATAAACAAAAAAAAAAAAAGGAACTTGCTGTCGGACAAGACGTCACACCAAGCTCTTCCCTCCGGCATCCTTCTTAAATGAAGCTTGAATGCCATCCCATCATCCTCTGGGTGTGGCACGTACCATCGTCTGCCTTCATGCCTCGCTGTCCGCCTGTGGGTCAGACTACTCAATGGGGTGTGGAGGGAAACGGGGGGGGGGGGGGGGACAGGTGATGAGGAAGGGTGTGGTACGGTCAGAGCATTCAGTCTCCTGGCTAGCAATTTGAGAAAAAGACTGAGGAAGAGTAAGGAGGAGGAAGGTTAGAAGTATGGCGGTCGGTCGGTCGGTCGGTGGGTGGGTGGCTCAGCGGTCTTACTCGATGACCATGCAGTGGGGCAGGTGCTGCGAGTAATATTTGAAGAGCTCGGCGGTGGCTCCGGGGCAATTGGTCAGCTCCAGCTCCTCCAGCTCCTGCAGCTGGATGAGGCCAGACAGGCCGGTGGTGGTCAGCAGGGGGCAGCCTGGGGGGGGGGACAACAGTCAGCTGGGGGCTGGGTAACAGGGAGACGGCTGCTGATCGAGCCCAAATGTTACACTAACGCCAGTATCCTCCCTTCACCACACATTTAAAGGTGCAGTAGGTAAGACTTGTAAAACTAACTCATATTTGCTGAAACTGACCCCATGTTCGAGTAGAACTACATGAAGCAGGTCATTTAAAAAAAAATCTGGCTCCTCTGGCACCAATCACTGCTCATGCACACGCATTCATTCTCCCTTGTGGGGGGAGGGGCTTAGGAGACCGTTTTGGGCTTTAGCAGAAAGGGGGGAGGGACTGAGAAGTTGTTGATGTTCAAATGTTTTGACTAAGTCCTGGATCTTCCCAATCCTACCTACAGCGCCTTTAAGACAAATATTTTTTTATTTTGTCCTTGTTGCTTTGGGGTCAACTTTTGTGATCGAGGCTCAGGTCCCTGATGTGAAAGCCCCCTTACTGTTTTATATTCCATTATATTTTTGATATATTTTGAATGCCATCTGTGTTTTCCTTCTCATAGGATACATAAAGGTATTCCTACCATAAATTGGTGCATAAAAGTGTATCAGGAAATTTGTCTTTGACGCTCAAAATAACCCTGGGGGAGGACACCCACACCCCCCTCCCCACTTTGATATGCCCCACTACTACCCACTACAATACATTAGACTACACCACTGGCTCCATCTCGTGCCAAGTCCGTTCAATGTCACAACGAGAGTTGACGGAAATTCATGCTGTCTTTTTTTTTTTTTTTCCAGTAGTGAAATATTACAGCTAAAAAACTAAAACTGAAATGATTATTTACGATTCTTTTCTCGATTATTCGATTTATCTTTTGTCATGAAATGTCACAATGTGACATCATCATATGTCGTGTTTTCACATCAACAGTCCAAAACCTAAACATGCTCAGTATACTATCATAGAAGAGAAACAAAAGCAGCAAAACTTCACAATTTAGAAGCTGGACTTGCATTCGGCTTGAAAGATGACTTTAACAATTCATTGACTTTCATTTACACTTGCAGATTATTTTGTTGTTTTGTTGCTAGTTAATCAATCAACTTTCAGTTCTAAAGTGTATCCAATTTCTATGACCAAATATTATATGGGTTCATAGCTAACTTAGCATTAGAACATGAGATATCTTCTGTGCAAGGTTGAAGCAAATTTTAGGCAATGCTTTTGTCGGGACGAGATGTGGTCATTAGTTTGTAAATTATAGAGTGTGGTCTAGACCTACTCTATCTGTAAAGTGTCCTGAGATAATTCCTATTGTGATTTGACACCATAAATGAAATTATGAATTAAACTGATCTAGGCCCTGTACTTCTAAATCAGTGGATCACCACTAGATGGCAATATAAGGCTCCAGATCATAGCACAGAGTAGAGTTACATATAATCCACTTACACTAGATACAGTGTAACATGGTTCACCTGGTTAATTGTATAAAGAGCAATTTTTAGATTAGTTTAGATTCTCAGTATATATATATATATATATATATATATATATATATATATATATATATATATATATATATATATATATATATACAGTATGTTCTTGCTTTGTTACTCATTATCTAATGCATGCGAGCACAACAAAGATTTTAAATATTTTAAAGATGAATGTTATTATGTTGAAAATATGCAGACAGGTCACATAGTAATAGTACATACAGTACAGATACATAATACACACATAGTAGTAGGAAACACTTTCTGTATAAGATAAATCATACCTGCAAGAGACAGTAGGCGAAGACTCCTCATTCCAAACAAATGCTGCAGACCAAAATCCTGTACCTGCACACACACACACACACACACACACACACACACACACACACACACACACACATTCACTCAATTATATATGAGAAACGCTAGTCATTGTGACTGTGTGACTGACAGGTGAAAGAACAATAGTTTTTATATGAATAAATCACTAATGCATTAAAGACGAGGCTATTTTCATTCATCATCTTTAGTAAACAAATGTGTGCATGTTGTAAAATAAATTAGCAGACTCTGAACTTAGTGTTGCAATCTCTTATAATGAACATTAGGACTGCATTACTGTAAGTTTAGTCAATGTGACGTGATTGTTGTGAGATATTGCAGTACAGACTTTTCAGAGCTGAAACTGCAATACCACTGAGCAATCCTGGATGTGAACTGGGATGGATTGCAGGGGTACAAGCATGTTACAAGACTGGATTTTTTCATTCCATAGATGAATCAATACAAACAAAGGCTGCCATGTTTATCATAGTCCAGAATATGAGAGTTGGATGAAACCAGCAATACTGACTTCTTTTTGCTATTCTTAGAGCCTGACTACAAGTTGGGGTGCAGATATAAAGTTTGTGAATACGGATGTGCCACAGAAAAATGACAATACTCAACACACTCCATCGGCAGACGTTGGAGATTTGTATTTCTTGCTAGTAATTTCTCAGATATTTTTCATGTACATTGCCAAGTTGGTTTTGAACAGCCTGGAATCTTGGGTGCTAAATGATGAGTAGTGAAACGTTTTTGTCTAAAATGCAAGAACATGCAGTGTGGGAGTGTGTGTGTGTGTGTGTGTGTGTGTGTGTGTTTTGTGTTACCTGACAGCACCAGCGCAGATAGAGGCTCCTTAATGATGACATGGTGGACAAGTAGCCCAACCCAGTGTCTGTGATCCGCACACACCTACAAGTAGACACAATACACAACAACACACCTAAGTGATGTATGACCTTTCCGTTTTTTTTTGACTGATGCATTGAGAAACACTGGTGGAAACAAAGCTTTGACACACTCTCACTGCTCTTTATATACTGCAATTACAATTTGCGTAGTTGCTAACGTTTGCCAATATCTACTGTATATACTCAACACTCAGTGCTCCGCGCAATTTAGCACACATTTTAACTGAAATACTGTGCAGATCTTAAGACTAAGTATAAATATATTATAGTAGCTTACATTTTAAGTATACAATACGTGCAGCCTATGTCAAAATGTGTTGAATTTGACATGTACTCATGTTTACAGTGCAGCAGTAAGGAGGAACCTTCAGCCACTGCGTTTTAGTCTGGCAGATTGATTGTGACACTGCCTGAGCTGACGCTATGTCTGAAAACTAACCCTACCAGAACCAGGCTATTTGGACCGTTAAGTTTGCCTGGAAACTTAGGTCGGACTTATTTAAAACTCCTTTATGAAACAGAATTTCTAAATGTTAAAAGTATCTAAATGTTAAAATGGTTAAAAAATCTCCCGGCTAACCCTAACCTCTCTCAAGGGGTCAAAGTTACCCTCCACAAACATGAAAAAAACGTAATATTAAGCACTATGTGTGGTGCTAGAGAGGTAGAATGATTGCTTCTCGCAAGTTCCACCAGTCAAACAAAGAAAAAGCAATATTATATTTGAGGGTGGTATATGATCAGGGTGCGGTGGTAATGCGTGCCTGAGCACTATCCAATAAAACATGCAGAGAGGAAGGGTTAACAAACATTAAACCCCTCTACTTAAACAAGCAACACGGCTCTCAGAGAACTAGTATCTGGACTATCGGCTTTTTTCAAAAAGGATTTCTACTGACAAGCTTCAAGATTTTTATTTTCATGCAGTATATTTATTTGAAGAAATGATCTGTTTGCATTTAAACAGTTGTCGGTCAATGTTTAGGTTCCGAATGTAAAACTCTTTTAGCTCAAGGAAATCTGGGAAGCAACAGAAAACACTGACTCGATTTATGTCATAACATATATCATTATCGACTGATAAAATGTTTGCCGTATTGTCCACCTCGAGTTCAAGTGTACTCTCATGGCTTCACAGTCACCAGATCTCAGGCTCATAGAGCACCTTGGGGATGACATGGAACAGGAGATTCAGAGCAGCAATGTTTCCCATACATCTTTGAATCCATGCCACAAAGAATTCAGGCAGTTCTGCGGGCAAATAGGGGAGGGGGGTGGTCCTATCCAGAACTAGAAACATGTCCCTAATAGAGTGGCCATTGTATCCCAAGCCAAAGTCAGCACATATCAGCCTATTGATATATTGCAGGGCTCTAATGATGTCAACATTTAGATGTGGCAGAGTGCATCATCGCCGATGTCATTATTGCCATCAGAGTCATTATCAAGGTAATCGTGAGAAAGACCCTGACACTGGGACACCATGCTGCAAAGATCTTTCAATAAACATCAATATCAAATCAACTGCTTTTGGAAAGAAAACATTTGGTAACACTTTACTTGAAGGTATTTACGTAAGAGTGACATTATTATTTTTTTTTTTTAAACGTGTCAACATTTGGATATACATTCTTCAGTCCAATGTGTCCCTGTACCTCCTCCCTGCATCTCCACCCTGCAGCCTTGCTGCTAAAGAAGGCAGCGAGGAGAATTGATGAGCAAGTCCACTGTTTTAAACTGAGCTCAGCAGAAGTGTCTTCTTCATCATTACAGAGTGCTGCTACCTTGGAACACAGCTCACTGTGATTTTCCCATCTGCAGCACTACAATGTGTTATAATGACACAGTCTCTGTATGTTAGTACGGGGTTGTCTTCTGTGTATCCAATGTACATGTTAAGCATGAGTTGAGCCCAATTTAAATGGGTAATGCGTTAAATCCACGCCGCAGGTACGTACGTAGGTATGTGTAGATACGGACCCTACGACCGTAGGCTACACTGTAGCCTGACGTGCACCTCTCAAAAAATGTAACTACACGTGGCGGCGACACAGACCGCAGCAACTGCGATTGGTCCGCTTGGCCGTGGCTTGGTAGCGTCGCATTTCCTCCTACTTATTTCCGATTTCTCCTTCTCCGTAAACAGCATGAAATCAAAGAGAGGGTTAACTTTTCTTGCTTCAGCTTTCTGACCGTGGTCAGAAAGCACAGGGGAGACACTTTGTTTCTCACACTATGCCTCCAGAGTCGGCACTCGCTCTGTAGCTAGTCTACTGTATATCGACAAAGTTTCATCACCGGGATAGTTCCGGTGCCACCAGAGATTCTGCCGGATGTCCCTCATTTTCGGACGGATGACCCTCACCTTCTGCTTTTTTTGTGTTGGCATTTTTTTTTTTTTTTGGTAAAATTCTCATCGCACACTTGACAGCTATTTTAATTCCAGAGCTCGCCTCCCTACGTGCACATGTTCCACCAAAACAAGTTCCTTCTCAAGGCTATTTTGCAGAGCCACCGTTACTGCATCCAGCGCTTAGCTCCGCCCAAGGCGATTGTGATTGGTTTAAAGAAATGGCAATAAACCAGAGCACGTTTTTTTTCTCCCATGTTGTGTGGCCAGACCTTCCTCCGCAGCGCTGTGGAGGTAGGTCTGGCAATGCGAGACTACTCCGAAGCTAATCCCCGACCCTCTCTCACTCGCTCTACCACACACTCCCCACGCATATGTACACACACACACACACACACACACACACACACACACACACACACATACTGGCTCTGCTATTCTCTTAAAGAGAGACGCTAGAACGATGCAGACACACCAGCGCACAAGTATAAACCTCAGGCCACTTACATAGGCTACTGCATAAGCTCTGCGTAGAGAAGCATACATTCAGCTTTAGTCACTCCAGTATATCAAGGGTCGGGCAAGCAATAAGTTATTGTACATATATATATATATATATATATATATATCTACTTTCAAACACATACATACACACTCTGATCTATATATATGGTGTGTTGTCTTTGTCACACAGACGATGAGCAATGTGTGGTCATAATAAGTTACGGTTTTTAAAGTTATCATTTCTTAAATCTCATTTAAATTGTTTGCAAAGTTGAATTAATTTAGATTGCAAATAAATATTAAAAACTAGTAAATGTACGGTTTTGTAGTTCACTTCCTATATTTTGGTGGACTGAGCTCTAGCGCACTTGGAAGAAAACAGAGACCCCCGTTTTTTTAATGCGGACCAGGGTTCGTTTGTTTGGTCTGCACCAGAGTTCGAATGAGCTTTCACACCACCCCAAACCAATCTGACGAAACACATTGGGTTCAAATCAGTAAAGGACCGTTCGGTATTTATGGAAAATAGGGGAGGGTCATGTCTTTTTATTCTTTGTTGATGGGAGGGTCATCCAATTTTTTTTGTCTAGGGGGGAGGGTCACCCAACTTTTGTATTCATGAGAAGAGCATCATTTCAAAGTGGCCTGTTTGATGCGTATTTATCCATGTAGCTCCATGTAGCTCTCTCAGTCTCGGCCCCTATCGCTAGCAGATGGGCCCTCCCTGTTTAGTCAGCCAGACCTGTAGCTTAGTGACCGTGGGATTTCTCAAACTGAATAAATCCCGCTCGCACATATAAACACAAAACTGCTTTGCTAGCTCAATCATGTTGTAACTAAGACATCTGCTGAAAAAATCATTTTATTCATTAGCATGATTGCCGTACTGTTTAGTTCAAAAACATCCAAAACACCGTACGAAAACATAGCTGACCAGACACAAGCTTTTATTTTGAAAAGTAATGCAGGAAGTGTGCATTTAGTTTTCATGCTTATTGTGTTTCCACAACTATGTTAGTGAGTAAATCTACTGAAATGGCCACCACACCATAACAGAGGAGTGGGATGCGTCAGATGAGAATGCAGAGGTTTAGTCACATATGTCATGGCTGTATAAAAAACAATGGGAATCTGTACATCTTTGCCAAGTGCAAACCAGTACAATAAATTGTTGGGGAGGGTCGACCCTTTTTTCCTAATCATTTTGGAGGGTCATCCAAAATGTATTGCTGGTGAAGGGAGGGTCAGGTCTATTTTGACTAAAGGTCCCAAAACTTCTCCGGTGGCCCCTGAAATAAATAACGAACAGTCCCTAATTATTATTATTAAGGCTATTTTTTTATTGATTTTTTTGGCTACTCTACCTAGGGTTGGATACCGAAATCTGTATTTTTTTGGGTACTACTGAGGACCAATTCATGTTAAACCAAACGGTGCCAAATTTCATTCATCATTTTTTACCTGAGAGCGGTTAAGCGCTCTGCATGTTGACTCTTGAGAGCGGGGCTCTGACACACACACACACACACACACACACACACACACACACACACACACACATAGAGCTGCGGTGCAGACAGAGCGGAACTAAGTCGACTCGGCAGTTTGTTTAAGTCACAGTGAGTCACTGCAATGCCGGTTAAGCGGTTGCAAGTGTGGTTGCACTTTTCAAAACTCCACACAGACAGCGTTCGCTGCAATATAGTATTAACGACGAGTGGTCACGGTGCAGTTACATTTCCTCTCGGACAGGCAGGCACACAAATGTTCTCTATGCCCTGTTGAATGACTGACAAGCCTACCTAACCCTAACTCTTCCCACCTCTGCACATATCAGGCTCTATCTGCTTTTCCACAGGGATAAAAGGACCACAAACACACTAACCTGTCCAACACCAGTTCTTCCAGTTTATGCAGGTCACAGGCAATGTACTCCAGGGCCATGTCAGTGATCCGAGGGCACCAGGACAGGTCCAGGCTGCGGAGCTTACGCAGGTTCTCAGCTACCAGCTCCACACCATCATCTGTGATCTTGGAGCAGCCGGAGAGGCTGAGGGCAGTCAGGTTGGGGAGGCTGTGCACCATGTTGACCACACCGTGATTTGTGATTTCCCAGCAGGAGTGAAGCCGCAGAGTGTGGGTGGTGTAGCCCTGCGAGCAGAAGGTAATTATAGTTTATTTGATCATGTAAGTGAATAAAAGGGAATTGATAATAAGCCTGGGCAACTTCATTATTATTGAGGATGAGCCCATCACAGACGTTTTAAGTGTGATACTACACAGGGCCAAAAACTTCTTCTGCATGGCCCTCTCTGACCTTTCTCTAACTTTTGAATACGCTGTACTTGTTGCACCATCCGTTTCCCATTTATAAACCAGCCACCTCCAAATCTCGGCTTCTCAGAATCTTAAAATAAATCAGTTCAAACATTTTCTGGGTACAGGCTCAATACCAAAATCAATATGCATTTTCATTTTCATTGGCCCATGACAAGTTTAATTTCTTTTAATTTCTCTCTTAAATTAAACATGCTTAACTTGCTGGTCATCTTCACATTAGCAAACGTGAAAAGAACTCAAATAAACTTTTCTCCTGTGGCCCTAATCCTCTTCCGTATAATTAGTTATCAAATTGACTGTATACATTTCTTTTTTAATTGATAGTGTTTTACTAAACTAAATACTAAAAACTGATGTAATTCTCTGTGAGATTGTCACTATGATTTATCACATTGGTAATATAAAAATATTGCCTAGTGCAGCTTTAATTAATAAGAAAATTGTCTTCAAGTTATTTTTTCGACCAAACCAGTACCTGGCCTAATGTCAGCCGGGATTGGCTCCAGGCCCCTGTGACCCTCTAAGGATAATATATATATAAATATATATGTATAGCTAATAGATGGATGGACGAATATGTTTATGAATAATAGGAAAAGAGCTTTGTGGAAAACACTGCATATTGTGTGTCAACTGAAAAACCCAATACTTGAGAATGAAGGTGTGTGAATGTGTAAAGTCAAGTAGCAGGCTGGTTTCTCTCAGGACTAGGGTATCATTTGGATTTTTCCGATTCTGGTGCTAAAGCGATAGTAAAAAAAAAAAAAAAAAAAAAAAGATGTAAAAATGTAATGATGTATTAATAATGTAACAACAATAACTTATAGCAATACCTTATTTCACCAGTAAATTGCTGTTAAACGACAAAAACAACCACCAGTGTTGGAATCCTCTACAGTGAAATACATTCACACTTTACACCGTTTAACGTTAGCTGTCGGTAACCGGGTGCAGCTACTAACTAAAGGTAGTTAGTTTCGGAGCATCAGAGAGCAGTGCAGGCATTTAAGTGGCACCGTAATGAGGCACAGAAATCCGCGTTTTTTATTCGGTCCGTATTAGTACTGGGTTTCAGTACCCGACCCTACTCAGGACACTCTACCTGTTTGGCTGTGAAGTAGGCCATGGCCGTGTCAGTGACGTGGTAGGCCTGCAGGCTCAACTCCGATAGGTTGGGCAGGAGCTGTGAGATAGCAGCGATGGCGTCGTCCGCCACATTGATGCAGTCGCTGACACTGAGGGAAGTGAGCCGGGCGTTCAGACTGGACCACAGGCCGGCCTCTGTGAAGTCGTTGCAGCCCGACAGTTCGAGGTGCATCAGGCCTTGCATTTGCTCCAACATGACCTGCAACATAAAGGCCAGCAGTTGGACTCAGTGATGTATGTAGCTGCTGAGATGTGGTTACAGAAAGATTATGAGCAGATACACCATTCCTCAGTGGTTCCCAACCTTTTTGGTCTGAGGTACCCCGACAGCCCTGTCAGATGAACTCAAGTATCCCTTCATCAATTCCCAATGTGTGTTTCAAATGGATAACACTGTTTATTATATGAAAGTGGATGTTGGTAATTATTTCCTAACATTGAACTGTCAATATTGAAGTTGGTTTGGTTTGGTCAGCAATTCTACTACTACTACATGGAGTGAAGCTGAATGTTTTTAACCATTTATCCATTAACTCCAGTTATTCTAAGCTATCACTTTTGGACAACAATTTCATCTGTTAGCTAACTATTTTAAACGTTAGCTAACTATAGCTAACTATTTCAAATGTTAGCTAACTATTTCATCGTTTAGCTATTTTAACCGTTTCTCTATTACTTTAGCTAATCATTTAAACTGTTTAGTCATTACTTTTAACTAGTTACTTCTACCATTTATTCATTACTTTTAGCTAAATGTCTGTGCTTGCTTGCTATAGTTTTAATACACTTACATAACTGCAACTTGTACTGTTCAGGTATTTAGTTGACTTCATGTTAATTTGTGGATATATTCTTCCAATCAAATCATAATTTCAAATTTTGTTGAGCGACAAACTGTCGATCGTTCTACCTACCCCCTACTCTTCACTGGAGAAGTTATAATTGCTGACAAATAGGCTACTGTACATTAAAGGTCCTATGACATGCTACTTTTTGTATGCTTTTATATAGGCCTTAGTAGTCCCCTAGTACTGTATCTGAAGTCTCTTTTATATAGGCCTTAGTGGTCCCCTAATACTGTATCTGAAGTCTCTTTTATATAGGCCTTAGTGAACCCCTAATACTGTATCTGAAGTCTCTTTTATATAGGCCTTAGTGGTCCCCTAATACTGTATCTGAAGTCTCTTTTATATAGGCCTTAGTGGTCCCCTAATACTGTATCTGAAGTCTCTTTTATATAGGCCTTAGTGGTCCCCTAATACTGTATCTGAAGTCTCTTTTATATAGGCCTTAGTGGTCCCCTAATACTGTATCTGAAGTCTCTTTTATATAGGCCTTAGTGGTCCCCTAATACTGTATCCGAAGTCTCTTTTATATAGACCTTAGTGGTCCCCTAATACTGTATCTGAAGTCTCTTTTATATAGACCTTAGTGGTCCCCTAATACTGTATCTGAAGTCTCTTTCCCGAAATTCAGCCTTGGTGCAGAATTACAGCCACTAGAGCCAGTCCCACAATGAGCTTTCCATAGGCTGTGCCATTTCTGTGTCTGTAGCTTTAAATGCTATTGAGGAGGAGAGGGGGGGGGGACTAGGTGGAGGGTGGGGGTGTGGTCTTGACCAACTGTCACTTTGCTTGTTTGTAAGCCTCTCTCTCATGAGTGGGCCAAATTCTCTGGGCGGGCAAAGCAGAGAAAGGGGAGGTAACCTTTCCCCTTATGACGTCATAAGGAGCAGATTCCAGATCGGCCCATCTGAGCTTTCATTTTCTCAAAGGCAGAGCAGAATACCCAGGGCTCGGTTTACATCTATCACCATTTCTAGCCACTGGGGGACTATAGGCAGGCCGGGGGAACTCATATTAATGTTGAAAAACCTCATAAAGTGAAATTTTCATGCCATGGGACCTTTAATAAACACCTAAAATTGTCCTCGTATCAGCTTACAACTACAGTGTAGTGTGTTATAAGCCATTGTTTGTATACTACTTAGAAATACTAAATAGGAGCTTATGAAGTAAAGTATTACTAAAAAGTTTTTTTTTTTATTAGCAAGCAAACTTTATCTGTTTATCCTGGCTTTGGACAAATCTATTTTTTGAGATTACTTAAATACTGGCTTTTCTTGGGAATTTATCTGGGTACATAAATATTATTACTCTTAATCTGTTTTGGTTATTAGTCTGTATATATTATCTTTGGACATTAATCAGCGGAAATGCCTCTTGTTTGTGTTTTGGTAGTCTCGCCAGACCACACAGTGCTGCATCAGTGCTGGAGTAAGGTATGGCTGCACCGCTTACCTATTCTAGGATAAGGGGAAAGACTGCTTTGGCTTGTTTGTATTTCTTTAAACCAATCACAACAATCCTGGGCGGCACTAAGCCCTGGATGCAGCGAATGGTGCCCTCGCAAAATAGATAGCAGAGACAGCAGAAGGGGAGGGACATCCCTTCGTCCCAGCACTGTATATCTGGTAAGCAAGACTAGTGTTAAAACAATAATTACATTATTGGCTCTGGTCTGTTAATCTTATCTGACAGACAAAGACTCTGTAAAGAAAGCTAAATTAAATAATAAATGGAATTTATTAAATGGGATCCATTCATTGGAATGGAATGAAATAAAACTACTACTCTAATGAACTTAATGAAAAGAATAAAGAAGCAGATTGAAATAGCATTTCATAATATAGAGCAGATTCTGAATTATTTCACATCACCATTTATATTAAACTCTTTGGGTCTCCATACTAACTTTTACTTTGCTTTCTTTTCTTTTTTCTGTTTAAGGTGCATCAAAATGCTAATGCACAAATCAGAACCCTGCAATAGGAAAGTCCATATATAGATCATGCAGCCAACAATTTCAGCTTTCACCATGGCAACCATCCACTCATCCCAGAATAGCAGGTATGAAGAGCCAGCTGAGCAACACTAGTAGGCCTCTTTTGTTCCAACAGCAGCAATGGAATATGACAGCAGAAAGGCAGAGATTATGAGAATAGAAGTAAAGGAAAAATCAAAGTGTCTTCCCATATTTTGCCACTGCTGCTTAATACAAACCAAATGCTATGCTGGCTAATGTTCACACATATCCACTTATATACAGACTCAACCAAAACCAGACTAAAAGGTAACTGGTTTAACTTCCCACGAGTGATGGCACTGGACTAGGATATCGTTAACGTTGAGGAGGGGTAAAATTACCTGTAGACCTACCTTAAGGGCTCATAAGGTTAATTTTCGCACAGCACTAATTCAATCAGTACTACAGAGTCTCTCACGTTCTCTTGTTAACTCTGTTTTCATTCATAAATTATGTCCTATCACTTCTCCTTTCCATTTTTTTGCAATCAATTTAATCAATAAAATGGCAAACTGAAAGAGCATGGAAATAAGTAATGATTGAAAACGGTATTTCTGTTAACAAGAGAACCTCAGAGCAGCAGAGACGTGAGTATGAGATGAAGACGTACTGATGTACTGATGGAATTAGTGCTGTGGAAATAAACATTTTCAAGGCAACATATGGTAAACATGGAGGAGATGTTGAGTTAGTATCAGTTTGTAACAGGTGCAGATCAGAAGGATATGTCTTTTTCCACAAATAACTATAATATATTAGTGGCTGCTCACATCTGTTGCTGACCAGTGCCACTTCTTTGTTGCCTGCTGAGACTGCAAGGGAGAGCTTGGGCATTTTCACAACTGTAGTTCATTCGTTTGCTCTGGTTCGAATCAGTTGATGAGTTTGTAAACTTAGAGCGTTTTTCCCTTTGTTTGTGTTTGTTTCACAAATCAAAATCAAAATCCATCATTACAACCCATGCGAGAACGTTCACTCTGCTTATCGGTCAGATGTGTCTGGGGCGAGAGTAAATAGAGGTAGAAGGTCCTGTTTTCTGGACGAGTGCATATTTCTCGCATCTCCATGGTCAAACCAGCTCGTTTAATTTAAATATTTACTTTATTATTTTTTGTTTTTACGTCTGCTACGTTCCCTGCTACTTGACCGCAGGACCCGTATAGCCCAAACTTGCGGAGTACATCTGGTAGTTAAGTTGGGTCAAGGTCGGAACAAGTTCTCACCAGAAACAAACCGTACTCAACCAAACCAGAGTTCGTTTGTAACCGGACCAAGACTATCTCCTCAAAGTGGTTGTTTTGGTCTGCGCTCGAGTGCGATTGTTGTGTTCACACCTGCCCAAACAAACCGCACCAAGGCGGTAAACCAAGGTTCAATTCAACCAAACTAAACAAGGCAAGTGTAAAAAGGCCCTTATATCCCAGGGCTGACTCTGAATTCCCTGCCATGTCTCTAAGTTTAGGGAAAATTCTTATCCAATAACCTCTGTCTTTTCCAAACAGATCCTGACTCACCTCCAAACCGGCATCTGTGATGGTGGACCTCTTGAGACTGACTGAGCGAACACCTTTCTTGGACAGCGGGTAGTTGTCGATGAACTCACAAATGTCCAGGTCTGAGACGCCCACTAGGCAAAAACACTGGAAGCCACGCAGGGCGAAGGCCTGCAGACTGACAAACTCCTTCTCCCCATTGGGCAGCAGGGTATATAGCTCCTTGGCATGCAAGATGGGTGTAACAGCCTCCCAGAACTTGGGCTGGTACAGCACCTTGCGCCATGTCTTGCATACCTGCGCCAGTACACATTTTTCAGCTGTGGTGAAGTACCAGAGCAATCGGTTGAGCAGCTTCTCATCCAGGACTTGCTGGCGCTCCAGCAGCATGGGTTTGGGTAGAGTGAGAGGGGGAAGCTGACGAAGGGACGACTTCAAGCCCACCAGAGGCTTTCCAGGCTCCATGTCAGAGCCCAAGAGAGAGGCTGCTGAGTTGGGCATGCCAGGGCTGTCCAGGTGGTGGTGGAGGTGGTAGGGAAGGGAGGACGGCGGAGGAGGCAGAATGGAGGGTACCGAGGAGGATTGGCACAGACGGTTCTTGGCAGCAGGTGTCCCCTTGGTGATACTTGCACTGCCCAGACCATTGGGCTGGCTGGGGGGCAACTTCACCATGCCGTTGCGAGTCACGCAGGATGACTTCAGCTCGCTGGGGGTGGACATGTTCAACATTGGGAACCTGGTGAAAGAGAAAAGAGTGCATCAGTGTGCGGTAAACACTGAAAACTTGCGTGCGGAGACTAATCTATAAAGGACAATCAGTTGCCACAAATACTATAAGTTTTGAAATAAATTATTTTATGTTTTTATAATTCCATCTATCCAGAAAGCAATAGGCATAGATTATATCCCAGGATCAATACGTGGAGGTGATAGGATCGAACAGCTCAACCAACGAGAAAGCTTCTGGATTTTCAATTACGAGCAACACATTACCCTGGACTAGTCTTGCATTGTCAGACCTTCCTCAACAGCGCCGCGGAGGAGGATCTGGCAGGTTCATACAGCATTCTGGGATCGGAAAAAAACATGCTCTGGTTTTTGGCATTTCTTTAAACCAATCAAAATCGTCTTGGGCGGAAAAACTCCGATTGGACAGATAGTCTAGCTAGCTGTCTGGATTTACCCTGCAGAGATCTGAGGAGCAGTTAACCATAGTCCTCAAAATCCACCAGAATTTAGCCTGTTGAAATCCACCTCTTTTTGCTTGATTTTTGTCTATTTCCCTTTCCCAAAGGGAAAAGCATACTAACAGAAGAATTGCAAGGCCAAAATGCATGTATGATGCTTCATTTGAAACCTAAATTCTTCTAGTTTCTGAAAATGTGCTTAATTAGGATGTGATTAAAACACAACATACACTACAGCAGTTCAAACATGGTTCAAAATAGTTATTTTGGTATTTTGGTCTAAAAATAACTCTAAAAGAACTCTATACAGTTTCAGAACTCTAGTCCTAACCTAATGGAGCTAGGGAGTTTTCAGTATTTGGTATTACAGGTGTCACTGGTGTGCCAAAACCTCTCCAAGTGACAACATTTTGCCTTTTACTCACTTCTATGCTATTAGAAACATAATAAATACTTAAAATGACACAAAAACTTTTTACATTCATTCAAACACATATTTTTTCTCATAAATCACATGTATGTCCCTGCTGGCTCTGGGAGGCGGGACTTAGCTCTGTTGTGCATTCACCGCCGGCGACCCGGTGGATGTTAACAGGCTTTCGAATGCCAACACAAAGGAAGCCCAAGACAACGGATATCCAGCTTAAATGAGTGAAATTCGGCGAACCTTTTGGGATAGACTTAAACCCAATTATTGGATTGGATTAGTAGATTTGGACCCTACGATTACTCAATGTCTGCACCTGCTGATTTGCTCACACTTGGTGTTTTATATTGTTTAACCTCATTCTTTTGCCTGTAACTTCCCGAAGAAGGCTTGATGCTGAAACACGTTGAAGTGATGTTTGTAATTTGATTCTAGTGAGAATGTGCCAGATCTTTTAATGGCATTTTACATTTTTTCTGAAGACGAGTGCCTTGTATTTTTCCTTGATGCCTACTGGATTTGTTCATGCCCCCTACCAAAGAGCACCATCTTATTTTCACAAATACTTATCTCAAGAAGCTCTACAGTTCCTCGGTTTTTACATAATTTTTGCTATTGGAATCCATTCTAACCTAGTCTCGCTTAGCCAGACTTTCCTCCATAGTGCTGCGGAGGAGGGTCTGGTTAGTCCACACAGCATTCCTGGATGGGCGGAAAAACATGCTCTGGTTTATTGGTATTTCTTTAAACCAATCACAATCATCTTGGGTGGTGCTAAGTGCCGGATGGAGCCACAGTGCCGCTGCAAAATAGCCTCAGGAAGGAACTTGTTTTGGTGGAACATGTGTTCGTTCAAAAGTTGTTTTAGTCGTGCAACAGAAAACTCAGATTGGACAGATAGTCTAGCTAGCTGTCTGGATTTACCCTGCAGAGATCTGAGGAGCGGTTAACCACAGTCCTCAGAAATCCACCGGAGGTTAGAACGCCAACACAAAGAAAGCGTGAGCTAATGGACATCCGACCGAAAAGACATCCCGGCGGCAATGGACCAATCCCGGAAGTGGAGCATCGTGGATATAGAGTAATTTTAGGCTGACTACAGCTGCCATCCAACTTAAAGTAGCACTATTTTATGGCACAAGTGCCATAAATGACATGCATTTCGCACCATTGTGACAATTCTACTAGTTTAGCCCAAAGTAGACATTTCCCAATTACTTCTCTAACTGCTAACTTCCAACCACATCTCACTGAGTTAGCTCAGTTGCCATCTCCCTCCATATACTGCCACCTGTTATCACATTACCGACGTTTCAAAATTACATTTATACCAGCTCCAACTGAGCAAACTCCATCCACTGATGTAAGTTTGTAGATGTTTTTTCTAGAAAGCTCTGGAAAAAAGCTTGTAAATGGACCTTGAGTTATGATGACTTTGTCAAACTAATAGTTCCAAGGCTGAGAGCGAATTTTCACTCACTATGTGTCAGTTCATTTATCAGAACATGTAATTCATCAAGACTTTCATCTACATAATGATCTATCTACTATATATAGCCCTCCACTATTTCATTCATCTATTTTGTCTGACCATCAATGCAAAAAGTACTCAGCTTATAATAATATTTTGAGAAAAGCAGTTTTTAGAGGGAAATATCTGCTGAGCGGAAGTTGTTGTAACTATCATCAGCATGCTGTTTGAATAGGTGGCTTCTCTTTTGTTGTTTGCATTCAACAGAGCTGGATGTTGTATCCAAGTGAAAACACATCATAGTGTAAATGAATGCTGCGGGCCATGGCCTCGTCGAGTCTGTTCTCTGTGATCTCACTGTATCAGCAGCAGGAGGACAGCTCACAGGCTCAAACAGCTCACTTATGTAACATGCTGACTATAGGGTTTCACACAAAACACCATCTCTCTGTCCCACTCTACTGATACAACCAGCTGCACTACTAACACCTGCGACATCTATTTACACATACACCCACATATATGTGCATTCCGACCAGTTTTTCACAGCACCTTTTTTAATATGACCACATCCGGTAGCGTTTTACGTTTTACCACTTTTAAATATTTGTTGTCGGTCCCTTAGCAGATAGAGACTGGCTCAGCCTCCGCTGTAGCATCACCGAGGTTCATCCATTACATAATACAACAGTGTTGTCAACTAGACTGGCTACAGAAGCACTGTGAAAAGTTATTATTTTTTTTAGAGTAAACATGTTTCAGAGCAATGTCGGGCTAAGCCTTCAGGGAACAGATGAAGAGAATATTCACTCAGATGTCACAGGCCGGCTAAAATAAAATTTTGCACATTCACTGCAAGGTAATAAATGCACAGCTACAGCAAAAATCTATATTTACCACTCCTCCGTCTGTTATGGGGCTGTGGTGTCTCTGTCAGCGCCTTCTGTTGGTAATAAAAGCATTACAACCAAATTTAAAAGTAACAACTCTGTGTTTTACTGTCAATCTCATCATTTTCATGGATACAATCCACATAGACAAAACGTCTATGTATGTATAAATAGATCCTTTAAGACTAACAAATGTGTGTACAATAGTGCATTACTGTAGTATGAAGAGTATTTGTATGCACATCCTTTTAAAAAGTGTTTTTACCCTAATGTAACATGGTATATGTTACTTACATGTGATATTGGGCTATATAAATAAACTTGACTTCACTATCATTATGTATATCATTATGTATCATACATATTTACCCATTTCTTTAAACCTGGCCATTCACATTCACACACATGTATCATACTGTACATTCACTTATACAACTGTCCTTTAGTTGTTAAACTGAGCATATTTTGAAAGGTTAACTGTCTGTAAAGATGACTCTCCCCTGCTGAACAACAAGAAAAAATCACTATCACTGTGTTTATCGCACAGAGCCGGAGGTCAAAGATGACCACAACAACACAGTGTTACTACAAATAGTGATGTGGGGTTTCACTGCAAAAGACCTCTGTCATGAGGGAAAAGGCAACACATGCTGTGAAACAGAGCAGCATGAATCACTCAGTTCCATTTCCCCCTTAGTCCATCTGAATTCCAGGATTCACAGAACGTCTCCAAAGGCTGAATTCGTCACCTATACCAGGGGTCTTCAACGTTTTTTAAGCCAAGGACAACTTAACTGACAGACAGACAGATCCAGGTTACATAGGTCATATGATATTAAGTTGCATATTAAACTACAATAACGTGTAGTTTAATATGCAGGGTGCGTATATATATATATATATATATATATATATATATATATATATATATATATATAAATTAAAATTACCTCATCTGCTGTACCAATCAACATACACCCAGATTATGTCATTTAGAGTACGTCCACATGAATTGCGTCCGGTAAATTTGTAAAATCATCTTTTTCTCTTCATTTCAGCCCCCCGTCCATACCAAAATATATTTTACCCCCTTTGGATTTATGTTGATTTGGTTGGACAATGTTGCAATTATAAAATAATGGTTTAACAGTCATTGCAGCTTGGGAGTTAATGCTGGTTAACATGTAGTATTTATGAGATGCAATCAAAAAAAAAAATGTCATACTCGTTCTGTTGTCTGACAACGGAAACAGAACTAGAATTACCGCCAGTTGTATGCCTCTGCCAAGCAGTCAAGTTACAGTTAATACCTATGTCTTTCCAGACTCATATAATATACATTATGTAGTGAAGGCTTTGAAACAATTTAATGAAAAGGTATCAAGTGTATTTTTTGGCGAAACATGGATGCTTCACACACATCTTCAACCCGGCAGCACAGAAGATCTGTACAATTGCCACAGTTTCAAGATTAGTGTCACCAATTTAGTATGGGACAAAATGTGAACTATTAGGTGTTCCCCGGAGGCCTTAGGTTTTTTCGCCCCACAGTTTTCCCTGGATTAGGGTGGCACCTAAATCATGGTTGCAGCTGTTGCCTTGGTCCTGCTACGTCATGCTACGCCCTGCTACACCCTGCTACGCCATGAACTACTACAACAACTACTATTTCTAGTCATAGTTCCATTATCTTTATTGTGACTATAATTGCCATTGTTCATCACACCCCCAACCGGCACCGTCAGACACCACCTACCAAGAGCCTGGGTCTGTCCGGGTTTGTCCCTAAAAGGGAGTTTTTCCTCGCCACTGTCGCACTAAATGCTTGCTTTTGTGGGAATTACTGCAATTGTTGGGTCTTTGTATATTATAGAGTGTGGTCTATACCTACTCTATCTGTAAAGTGTCTCGAGATAACTCTTGTTATGATTTGATACTATAAATACAATTGAATTGAATTGAATAGTCATCTTCCCTTCGGTTCCTGAGTTGTGGTGTTGGGTAATGGCCAATGGACAACATTGATCACTCAGGACAAGTAGTTTTGCAGAACATTATGATGTCACAGTAAAATTGACCTTTGAACTTTTGGATATAAAATGTGATCACTTCATCATTTTGTCCTATTAGACATTTGGGTGAAAATCCATCCATCCATCCATCCATCTTCATCCGCTTATCCGGGGTCGGGTCGCGGGGGTAGCAGCTCCGGGTGAAAATGGTTGTCATAATTAGCGTAGGAATTCTTGAGTTATGGCCAAAAATGCATGTTGTGAGGTCACAGTGACCTTAACCTTTGACCACCAAAATCTAATCAGTTCACCATTGAGTCAAAGTGGACGTTTGTGCCAAATGGGAAGATATTCCCTCCAGGGGGTCCTGAGATATCGCATTCACAAGAATGAGACGTACGTACTAGGGGTGTAACGGTACATGTATTTGTACCGGACCGTTTCAGTAGAGGACTTCCGGAACGGTGTTAATGTACACAAAATCATTCTTTAAAAGAAATGATTAGGCTTGTTTTGCGTGCTGAACAAACTTCAATTCCAGGTTCCCACAAACATATTAAGTGGTGGACCAGGAGTTTGTTTAGTCTCCATCCTGCACTTTGAGCGCTTTACACACACTTTGCACACAGTAAGCTTATCCTAGCCAAGCCTCTCTCTAGCTAGCATCATGGCCAATGTAGAGAAACCAGAGCTTGAAGACCCTCCGTCCTGTTTGGGAACACTTCGGTGAAATACAACAACGGACAAAAACAAGTGGATAAGACGAAAGTAGTGTGCCGACATTGCTTATTAGTGATTGGGTATCTTTCTGGCAACACGTCAAATTTGCTTACTCACTTGAAACGGCACCACGCGAACGTGAATATCACTGCTACACTGCTATAATTCATTTAAAAGTGATTGTTATTTACAAAAGTTCATAATAAACAGGGTTTAAAAGGCTGTCTGACTGGGCAGAGTAACCAGCTGTGTCTGTGGCTTTCTCGTCACCGTCGGTTGTGTAGCAGTGTAGTTAAGGAGACAACTTTCTGTCATCTCTAACTTTCTCTGTGTTCACTCATTTCGATGATACAGCACACCTGTATTTATGTTCATTTTGTCAGACGACGTGGCCATGAAATAATGATTTCTGTCTCGCACTCTTTCGATGTTGGCAGTGATGCAGTTTTGTTGTTTGCCAACTAAAAAGAGGGCCAAGAAGAAGAGATTTAGCTGTTTTCATGTTGTTCTGCTGTTTCACTGTAAACAGATGTCTCTACTAACACCACCTGGAAACAGTGTGGACGCAAGGCGTATTCACATGGAAACTAGACGGCACACTTTAGATGTCACAATCGTCTGGGGCCGCACTAAGCGCCGGATGCAGCGACGGTGGCGCTGCAAAATAGCCTCTGGAAGGAACTTGTTTTGGTGGAAAGTGTACGTTCAAAAGTAGTTTTAGTCGTGCAACAGAAAACTCAGATTGGAGCGATAGTCTAGCAAGCTGTCTGGATTTACCCTGCAGAGATCTGAGGAGCAGTTAACCATAGTCCTCAGAAATCCACCGGAGGTTAGAACGCCAACACAAAGAAAGAGACATCCGACTGAAAATGAGGGACATACGGCGGAACAATCGGAAACAATCCCGTAAATGAAACGTCGTCGATATAGACTACCTGGATGGCAATCAGTCTTGGCAACCGCTATAGGCCGTTTCGACTTAGTGTTCATAATTTATAATGATGAGATCAAGATTTGTGCCTTCGGTTATGCATAGAACAGAACTAAAGAGTCTAGACTTAACATTATTGACACCATGAAAACAGAAGTCATACCGATTCTACTTGACACTACACACCTGACTTCTTTTGTATCTTCCCTTCAATAATGAGATGGTGAGATAACTGTTATTCTGCAGCTGTGGCTGACTGACCTTCATCTGTGTCAATGAATAGAGTGCCAACTCAGTCTACAATAACAGGCCACAGAGCTTCATGTTTGTAAAATGTCAAATGTGTAAAAACGGACTATGCGTGGTAATGAATGCACGTGAATGCACAAAGCTGTCATTGTCATTCACACGGAAAAAAACAGGACACAGCGTTAAAATAGCAAGGTACTGCTGCTCAATCAACTGCGCACATTCAGAAAGAAGTTAGGCATATTTTTTAACAGCCTGCCAAACACCACAGAGAAAATATGCAACATGAAATCACGCGTTCTAAGGGTTATGTGATGTTAACCAACCAAGCAAACGTGCAAACACACAGCACATTGGAGACTGTAACTTTGAAGAAATCAGGGGAAATTCTGCAAAAAAAGGCCTCAGCTGCTTTCATATTTCACAGTGAACAGCATGAAGTAATAGTACACTATTCTTTAATACATGTATATCCTGTTGGTATTGATTACATCTTTTCTTAAACATAATCAAATTGTAAGTTGTATGCCAGACACTAGTGTCTGAATGGAAAACTGCCGAGAGCAAGGAGTGATTTGTAGGTGAGGATGAGGACTTTTGAATGTGATGCAGGACTTGACCGGGAAGGTGGGATGAGGGTGGGGGTGATGTGCTGCCAGGGTTTGGTGGGGTGAGAACCCTGGCAGCTGAGTTCTGTACATAGTGGAGCCTGTCCATGGCTTTGTTGGGTACCCCGAACAGGAGTCCACTGCAGTAATCCAGATGGGAGGTGATGAAGGCATGGATGAGGGTCTCCACCAAAGAGTCTGTGAGTGATGTGCGGAGTATGGAGATGTTATTGAGATGGTGGAAAGCAGATTTTGCCCAGGTTGCGTATTTCTGTGGATAGGCAGATGGTAGGCAGGTCTTCCAGCTCCGGCGTCTCATTTGCGCTCATCATAGTGTTACTGAAGCTAATTAGCTTGTTGTGCTAACCTCAGCACATGTTGCTAAGAGCTGACAGCTAAAAGTTTCCGGGGCGATCTCGCTTGTGAACTTTACACATTACACACACCATTACAGCCCTAAATATAGCCACCCACCAAGGGGGCTAGTAAGAATGACTGTTTTACACACCACTGCTGAATTCTACCCTGATTTGGCAGGTGCTAATGTCAAGCCCTGAACACAACAACTAGGGGCGCTTGCAGTGTGCATTTAAACACAAGGCCTTTCTAAGTCTGCGTCCTTGTCTGTAGTTGTGTTCTCATATCAGTGCATGCATTTCACATCAACCAGTAGCCGTTGAGAAAAACATAAGCCAAAAATGTTTCAACTATTACAGCTATTGTGTCACCAAATGACATTTTGAGATTATTTCAGGTGAGTAATTCATATTTTAGAATGTCAATATGTGGTCAAAAAAAAAGCCTACTTGAATATTTGTTTTAGGAGATGTGAAACCTAGGAAGGTCCTACAAACAAGGTGTCATAGTAAGGCCAATGCCACAGATTGGGAGATGGGAGAAGACTGCCATGTTTGGATCACTGCTGTCTGAGAGGGTTTGACATTAGGGATGCAAGATATGAGGAAAATATGCGATTTGGTTATTGCATTAGTCCATTTTTTAATTTTGATAAAATTGCGATTAATTGTGCAGCCCTATGTAAGAGTGAAGTCACAGTGTGGCTAATACAGTAAGGAGCAGACCAACGAGAGCCACACAGGGGAATCAATCTGTCTGATGTTATAAAATTGATCACTGTCTTCCCCACAGGGCTTATCTGTGTCAGCAAAGCCATAATACATCATGATAACCTGAAGTGATATTAGTAAGGATTAAGCATTATGCGAGATGAACAGTCACTCCATCCCTAACATTACCCCGGTAAGACATTGCGTCTCTCTGTTTTCAGCTGGGGTATTTGCTGACCCTACATAGCAGCAGGATGAAGGACTTGTTAGCTCTTGAATAGGAGACACTGGTACAGACAAATACCTTAAATCTGCATGATTCTGATCGGAGCCAGGTTAACACAATCAGGGAATCTGGTTTGGCCCTTTTTTTTTGCTTTTGAGGTTGGCTATGACAGCCTTCTTTAAAGTGTGTATTTGGGGCATGTCATTGACATGCAGGAGGGGCGTGGCATACTGCTGAATACATTCAAGGTCCACACAACTGTCTTGCCTCCAATAACTCTATCGCCTCCTGGTTCTGTTTGGAACGTTGTGTGACCTTCTTGCATGGTAGTGAATACATTTTTCCATAATTGTTCCACATTTCTCTACAGATCATTAGACATGGGGACTGTGGAGAGCTGTACGTCCTCCAGGAAGGCCCATTGTAATGCCAGTTGGTGGGGATTTTCATAACATAGTAAGGGAGGCCATGGTGTCTGCGTAGGGAGTATTTGAGTTGGTGTATGAATCAGCAATGAAGAGAGCAACTTCTAACTTAAAGGAGACCTATTGTGCTTTTCCATATCTTCTGTCTATAATGCTAAATATAGCTATAATGTTACAATGTTGGATGTTCACAATAAACGTGGCCAAAGATTACAATGAGGTAAACCTATTTTTTTGTAAATCTCTGTGAGACAAAACCTCAGACACTCCGGTTTCAACAGTTGTTTCTACTCTTGGCCTCGTATGACGTCATACCGAGCCGGTATTCTATCATCTGCTCTAGGCAGGAATACCCTGCTACACAGCTACAGCTACTAGTATTTGGTTTAGAAGCCTTTATCGGAGATTTTTATCGGTAGAAAGTTAAAGGTTAAAGGGTTATTGAATTGTCAACAACCCTGAATAAAATGTAATTCACAGAGAAATTAAATTGGTCATCTGCATTTAACCCATCCTTTAGGTCTACATAGGAGCACCCGAACCCGGGGACCAACTCCAGTCTTTTTACCTGTGCCTTTTGGTTGGGCACTGACAGGAGCAGTAACCAAACATAAATGTTTTTGGGGGAAACTGGAGCATACAGAGGAAAGCCACGTAAACACAGGATATGCAATAACTAAGAAACTATAGACCCATAAGCATATTGACAGTAGTCTCTAAGGTTGCAGAGAAAGTGGTCATAAAACAACTAACTGACCACATCAACAGCTGTAATCCTGGGTTAAACCCTGCCCATTTTGGCTTTAGAAAACACTACTCTACAGAAACAGCTATCTTACACCTAACAGAGCAAATTAGATTACATCTTGACAAAGGCGAAGTTGTTGGAGCTATATTCTTAGATTTGCGTAAAGCTTTTGACACCATTAATCACAACGTTCTTATATCTAAACTCACCACTTTCAACTTTTCATCTAATACACTTGCTTGGATATCGTCATACCTATCCAACAGAACACAGTGTGTGAAAATCAAAGATGCGTGCTCTAGTAATTTGAAGTGCACAATGGGTGTACCTCAAGGATCTCTATTAGGCCCACTACTTTTTAGTCTTTACATCAATGACCTTCCACAGTATTGTCATGGAGTAGAGGTACAACTATACGCTGACGACACTGTTCTATATACACATGCTAAATCAGCTCAGCTGGCAGCTGAGAAATTAGCTAGTGCTCTGGATGGAGTGGTCGAATGGCTAGATAAATCATGCCTCACTTTAAATATAAGCAAAACAAAAGGCATGTTCTTTTTCAAAACCAAGCTTCACACCCCAGATGTAAACATCTGTATTAAGGGTGAACAAATTGAGACTGTCACTGAATTTAAATATCTAGGTGTTGTACTGGACTCAAATCTCAATTTCAAAAAACATATTAAGAAAATGACTAATATTATTAAATACAACATGGCAAATTTTAGACAGATTAGATCTTCTCTCTCTACAGAGGCTGCAAAGACATTTCTCCATGCTCTCATTTTCTCGCACATTTCATACTGTATTACCTGTTGGGGGCAGGCAAGTCCAACAACAATAAAGCCCTTAGAATCGTTGTACAAACAGGCTTTGAAAGTCTTCCACAAAAAGCCATTAAGGTATCATCATTGTGGGATACTATACAAACACAATTTACTTACTTTTGAAAACTTTAGAGTGTTTTCAAATTTGTGTACAGTATCCTACAAAATCCTAAATGGCTTGGCTCCTACCTGTTCAAATTTGTCACTTACCGTGCGGCTGGTTCTGTAAGGTCTACTAGAATAGCTTCCATACATAACTGCACTGTACCCTTTCGCTCTTCAGCCTTTGGGCAGGCAGCTTTCTCTTTCAAAGCCCTTAACCAATGGAATACTATCCCAGACAATGTAAAAAGTGGTGGTTTGTTTAGTAGCTTCAAAGCTAATCTAAAAAAATCACCTAAAAATGACTGTTAGTCTTAGAATGTTAGTTAATCATTCCTCACAACTGTTGGTCTTACTTGTCTCTCGAGCGGGGCTGTGTGTGTGTGTGTGTGTGTGTGTGTGTGTGTGTGTGTGTGTGTGTGTGTGTGTGTGTGTGTGTGTGTGTGAGAGAGAGTGTGTGAGTGATATGAAATGTAAAATATTATTTGTTGGATGTTTTCTTTTTAGTCATTAAGCGATGTTTCAATTTTTAAAATGTTGTATTTGTATTTGTGTTTTTCAAGTGACTGCAGATGTAAATTAGCCAAAGGCTAAATCTGGTGCAATGCATCAAATGGTCACATTTATGTTTTAATTGCACATTGTCCCTTTTATAAATAAACTGAAACTGAAACAAAGTCCACTGCTAACTGCATGTAGCTACACGCTAACGTCAGAGAAAGCTGTAATCTTGGTTGCAGATGTTGTTAATTTCTACCCAATTTCGGATCACATTCCTGCTGAAACATGTCTGGTTGTGTAATATTTGGTTTAGAAGCCTTTATTGGTGATTTGTCACGGTATAACGTCTGCTACTGTATATACTCCTACTTGCTGTCAGACTCTGGCTGCAACGGACTGTACAGAGGTAGGGACTGCAGAGCACAGATGCAGAGACTTATTTTTCCTTTTCTTTCTTTAAACCAATCACTACCGTCCTGTGCGGCACTAAGCCCCGGATGCAGCAATGCTGCCCTTGCAAAATAGACAGTGGAGGCTCAATCCTAGCAATGTACATCCGTTTATCCAGAATGGGTCCTCTGTAAATCCTCTGAGGTGTATTGGCCAGGGGGTAACCATAATCACTGATCTCACTGCAGTAATCAATTGATTACTCTTTTTGAATTGGTATTATCTATTGAAATGCTTGGAGTGGCATTTGGCCTTCGCCTGTGTATAAGGGAGGGTGCTTGAGGACCTGGTGGTGGCTCATGATATACTGGAGTCACTATGTACTGCTCTTTGATAACTAGATGTCCCAACATGTGCAATTCAGCTGTCATTTCTTCGATGCAGCCCGTATGACCTAATGACTCAGCAGCTACATCATTGGCGACAGCAGCGGGGCATGCAGCCAATGCTCTTCTGCCTCAATTAAGGCCTGTTGGGCAAGGTAGCTACAGCTGTTAACATTGTGGCTTATGTCATACATGTGGCTCTGAATCTGGCAGACCACTATGAGTCAGCTGTGTGTGTGTGTGTGTGTGTGTGTGTGTGTGTGTGTGTGTGTGTGTGTGTGTGTGTGGGTGGGTGTGGGGGGGGTCCTCTCATTATCACCTCCTTAACTTCAGTTGATGTATATCCAGGAGGTCTCTTATGTGAAGGAGTAAGTGTGTACCATATGCAGGCTTGTCATATTGATTAACATTAATTAGCCTCAGAAACGTAAATCTTCATCACTCAACTGCTGACAGGATAGCTGAAAAGGGTAATCTCGACATCTTCCTCCATATTCTTATAGTGACTTCTCTTATCCTTAGTCTGCTGCTCAGCATATTCCATATGACCAGGGGTTATGGCTAGGGTAGTCTCACATTGCCAGACCTTCCTCCACAGCGCTACGGAGGAGGGTCTGGCTAATCCATACAGCATTCCGGGATGGGAGAAAAAGTGCTCTGGTTTATTGGCATTTCTTTAGACCAATCACAAGACCAAGCACCGGACAGAGCCACTGTGCCACTGCATCCGGCCGAAAAGTCATCTGGTGGAATTTCCGGCAGCAACGGAGCAATCCCGGAAGTGGAACGTCGTGGATATAGACTATGGCTAGGGAGATCTACTTTATAGTCCTCAAACCATGTAGGGTTGCCCTTTAGGGCATGTAGCATCATATCCTCTCTGATGAACTAGTCTGGAAACATCTTCCACAGCAACTACGCCAGCTCAAATGACTATTTGTGATTGAGTGTGAGACCTCTTTATACATTTAGCATATACTTGGGATCCAATTTTGTTAATATTTAAACATTTTCAATGAAATACTTTTTCAGGTTTAGTTATTAAAGCCCCGTTTCATTGTTATTGACATCTCCTTTCTGTCCGCGCGTAATTTATACATCTTTTTAATAAACTCTAACAATAAAAATGAAATGCTGTTAGTCCATCACTTCATATTGATTTCCTTTTTGATTTACGGCTTCAGTAATTTCAGAAATCACTATCACAGTTTTATTTACATTTTTCAGAAATCGACAAGTTTAATCTTCCATAAAAATGTAACATTTTGACTGAATAAACTCTGACCTTTATAAGTTGCTACTGTATAAAAAGAAGTAACATAATTGGCAATATTAGAAGAGCTAATGTTATTACAGTAAGCTATAATAACTGAATGTATTATTATTTCCTTTGCTATTTCTTTTTTCTAAACCAAAAACAACAAATAAATAACCCTAACCCCCCAAAAAAACCTTCTATTAACAACTTAACCACCGACCTCAAAAAGGCATCTTTAGCCAAATTGATCAAGTTCTTCACTAAGATAAATTGTCTCCACAAATGAAAGACTTCAGTTTGCTCATTAGCTATTTTTCCTTAAAATGAAGTTATTTTAATCCTTAACAATATTTGAATTGCTATTTCCCTTACTTTAAATTTGAAGACTTCCCATTTTAGGGTTGGACCCACTTATATTCAATTGAAAATATCTTTTGCGATTGACTGCACCGAATCTTTAATTATTGTATCTTCTAGATCTTCTCGTATCTTTGGAACCTCTCAACCGAAGATTAATCATTTTGTGGCCAGACACTGGAGCACAAAGGTTGACATCTGAAATAAATGGCAAACTCTCTGATGCCATCAACCATAAATCAATCCTCGACTGAAGAGTTCTGCTAGAGTTATGTAGTTTATGGAAACCGGATTCAGAAATTAGTGTTGACGAACTGACCGAAGAGCTGGTTAATTAACCCGACTCGTGTCACTGAACCGGGAGAATCGAGTGCCATACGTCAATGAACCGACTCACTCCTGTTTTTTTCTTTTACCTCATTCGTGCCGTTGTGTGTAGCTGGTATTCTTCTGCTACTGTGTGTGTAGTAATCTAGCTCATTAGCGCTTCCACTGGAGTGGTGGTGGTAGAATCAATCAGGAAATGAGCTACCTAGACCGCGCACCAGGCTACTGAACGAGACCGAATGTAACCGTGCAACCGGTCGCTCGAGTCTAATGTAATCAAGCGATGTCTTGGTTCTCTGCAAAGTTGAGTTATTAACCAAGCCTTGTTTCTGGTGCATCTTAGATGATTGTGTTCATGGCATTCACATATTATCGATGGGGAAGTACATCACATACAAATACACGTCATGTTATCTTGGTAGTTATGTTAAGTTAAATGTTAGAGAAGTGAATGTTGCTACATGGTAGGTAGGCTGTCACGAGGAGACTACTGAACGAGACAGTAAGGACCATAACCGAGGGTACTGCATGAGTCTATATTCAAACGGGTGTCTAGGTTCTCTGCAAATTTGAGTTACTGAATCTGTTAACTCGGTAGGCCAACCAACGACCGTCCGGTTGAACCGACTCGCGTAAAAGAATCGGTTGTCCCATCACTATCAGAAATCTCCCAAAGGTACAAAAACAAACAACATTTGGTCATGTGGAATATCACCAAAGTCTCCTCCGGTGATGAGAACGCTTGATGGTGTTCTAAGCCCCCACCGTCGACTTCAAGGCACCTAACCCTAACCTTAACCTTAACCCTACCCCTTGCATAACCCTAGTGCCTTCCATGCAGCGCTGCCTGGAAGACGACGTTGGGGGCTTAAAACACCAAACACCGATGACAACAGCATCCAGTCATTTGTCAGCTTTAAAGAGAGCGTGGGAAACAGATTTCATGCTTGAGGTATTCTTTTAAATCCATAAATATTACATAACATTTTTTTTTATATTTATGAATTGAAGACTGTCCACCTTTAATTTCAAAATAATCCACTGGAGGCTCAAGACTCCAATAAATCACCACTAACTCTGTTTAAGAGTTGCGTGATATGTGACATGAGAAAAGATACCCCCCATCCCCCACCCACCCTATTGAGATCTCCATTTTTGTGTGTTTCCTTGAGAAATATTATTTCTAAAATACGACTTTTGCCAATAATAAACGTCTTTCCTTTGTGCCGTCACATAGTCCCTTCACATTAATAGAACATAAATGAAATGGACCAAACTTGAATTGAGTCATAAAAAAAAAGAAAGAAAAAAAAACTACAATAAATCCCTACCCTGAATTAGCAGAGACTATGAAAAGTACATAAACAGTGAACCTCAACCACAGCTTTCCACTTTAAAAACATGGTCTAAATCGATATTCTGCGACAATGGAATCGCATGAAAAGTTGTTTGGTGTAAGGTCGGCATTAGTAGCCTACAACTTAGTTTCGGAGTTCACCTACATCGGTCGCCATCTTGAATGGACCACCGTGTTGGAGGAGCGTTGTTCAAGTCTGAGAAAAGAACCCTGATGATGTCATATTGACATAGGTCTGCAACTAACGATTATTTTCATTGTTGATTAATCTGTCGATTATCTCATCTAGATAAATGGATTAGTTGTTTGGTCATAAAATGTCAGAAAATGGTGAAAAATGTCGATAAGCATTTCACAAAGCTCCAAGATGATGTTCTCAAATGTCTTGTTTTGTCCACAACTCAAAGATATTCAGTTCACTGTCCCAGAGGAAAGAAGAAACTAGAAAGTAGTCACAGTTAACAAGCTGACATCAGAGAAGTTTGACTTTTTTTTTTACATAGAAAATGACTCAAACCGAAATAATCTAGTTGCCGATTGATTTAATAGTTGACAGATAATCGATTAATCTTTGCAGCTCTATGTTGATGTCATCAGGGTTATCTCAGTTTGGGTTTGGGGACTCTACATTCATTGCAAAAAGCCTGAGTTACAACCACACACACATGGGTGGAGTTTGAAAGATGTTGGCATTTACAGAGCACGATGTAACAATAAACATTATTGAGTTGCAGTATGGGAAGTGTAGCACACACCCCCCCCACCCCCACCCCTCCACGACCACCACCAGTGGGTCAGCCATTACAAACTTGTGCTTTGCAGCCAAACACCGTTCACATCCACAGGAAATCCCAAAAGTAACTCACAAATACTAAGATGATCTCTCCAGCCCAAAAGCTACTTAGGGAAAAGGGGGGTGTAGGGGGTGGGGCTGGAGGGGGTAATTTCACGTTAAGTAGTTAAGTCAAGATCATTAAATGTAATCCTTCGCATGTCATGGAGTACAGGATCATTAGCCTACATGTAATCATTCCCATGCCGTGGAGTACACAGAGGCTGAAAACAGCTGACAGAGAAACACCTGGTTCAGAAAAAAAGGAACTGAAACGAGAGAAATCACACTGCTGCACAAATGACAACGGAAGAGCTTGCGTCACGGAGAGACGATGACGTCATTGTGTTTGTTAATAATACGCAGCTCGATGCGGCTGATCAGCTCCGGCTCCCAAAGGCCCCACCGTGCACACAAAGAGCTGGAGCACCCAGCGCGCGCGCGCCTCCACAACCCCCCCACCACCACCACCACCATCCCCATCCCCATCCCCGGTCTCTGTGCGCTTTCCTCCGCCTCGTCCGAGCGGAGAGGACCGCAGTATGGATGCTGCTGCCATAACGCTAACATCCCATCATCCATCACAGGCACAGACATGCTACACACACACACACACACACACACACACACACACACACACACACACACACACACACACATCCTGCCTTCTGCACCCATGGACGCAGCCTCCTCGCCCGGCCTTTCTCTTTTTTAAATTTTTTTATCGCAGCATCTCTTACCTCTCAGATGGAAATTCACTCGGGCATTAATCCATGATCAGCACCGTTATCGCTTCCTCTCGATCGCGTTTCTCCCAACGTTGCGGCGCAGAGAGAGAGAGAGAGAGAGCGAAATAAATAATGATTAGAAGGCAGCCCTGCCCGTTATGTCCTATCGGGAGGCGATAGATGCGCCTGCCGAGCCCATAGATACAAGAGGAGCGCCCCGGGTCCAAAATCAGAACGAGTCAAAGGAAGAGAGAAAGCGATGCAGAGCCTCCTCTGCAACAAAAAGAAAGCACTCAAAATCGAAGCAAAAGATCCTCTCTGTTGTGTTTTCGATCGCCTAGTCCTCCTCCACAACAGAGTGGCCCTCTCTTTCTCGTAACGTCTCCTCCACACACGCACACGCGCACACACGCAGAGCAGAGCAGCTCTGTCTCATTTAAAGAGATAGGACAGGGCAGCTGGAGCAGCGCGGTGCACAGAGCCGCTCTGTCTGCTGCTTATGTAACCGGAGCAGAGCAGCAGCTTGTGACTGTTCTGCAGCCAGACACACTCAGACCGTAAATCACACGGTTATTAGCCTACCTGCTTTACCTGTGTGCATATGCGTGTGTGTGTGTGTGTGTGTGTGTGTGTGTGTGTGTGTGTGTGTGTGTGTGTGTGTGTGTGTGTGTGTGTTGTACTTGTGTGGTTTGCTTGTGGCCAGTTTAGTTTAGCTTTTAGTTTAGTTAATTTGTTTACACACACACACACACACACATACACGTATATATACATACATAATATATTAATAACCTGGGCTTATATTGAACAATGTGTGGTATGTGTATAATTATTGTTCTGTATGGGTAAATATATGAATGGGAATAGAACTTCTGAAAATATATTTTCATTGATTACAGATTTATTATCTCTGCAGACTTATTATTTTGTAGCTAACTCATTTATTATGATGGAGGTACAAAGGGGTAGGAGTATATAAGTTTTACTTCTTCCTACTCCTTTTTGCATGTGTAAATAGAGGTCTTTAAGTACTGGAAATTATGGAGTTTTATTTTTTTAACTGTTTTTTTTATTACTATTTTTTTCTGATGTTTTATTTTATTTACATGTTCAAAATAAAAGATATCAATCAATCAATCAAAATATATATACATAATCAATAAAAGACGTGATGGAGAGATGCAAAAAACCTTACTCTGGGCACTCCAATGCATGCTTCAATTAAAACAGAAAGAAACTAAACTACTGATAAGAAAAGAAAAGAGAAGAAAGAGAGAGAAAAAAAAAAGCCATTACACACAATATTAAATCAACAGAATAAATATGAAAGGTTAAATAATATTAGGTTACATGGACATCCCATAGGGATACCCTTGCACAGACAAAAAAAACCTTTATATTAGATTAGTTTAGAAGTACAAAGACAGCCAAATGTAGTTTGCGTCCAACCAGAAGTGCAAAAAAAAAAAGCAGAAGTGCAATGTGATATACAAAGTATAGCATAGGCAGGACAAGAAATATATTGCAGTGTTATAAGAGCACAATGAATATAGCTATGTAATATGAACAATGTATGAACAACATGTACAGATATGTGCAATGTAGTAGCAGTGACATTATACTAGTAGTAAGAATAATATACATATAGATATATGCAGTGTATTAACAGAATATATAATAAGAAAAAACAGACTAAATATGGATAGACTGAATGAACCATATAGACAGTAGATGTACAGTATGTACAGCTATGTGCAGTGTGGTAACAGTATAAGAGCTTACTTTAACAGTTTTCTCAAATTGTACAAGTGGAGCTCTCACATTTAAACCAAACTGAAGTTAAATGTACAATGTGGCTAAGAGTGTGGCTTTTTTTGTTTTATATTTTTTTGGGGGGGGGGGGGGGGGGGCATAGATAGGAAGTGGGGAGAGTGAGAGGGGAAATGACATGGGTGGAATTGAACCCACCGCCGCTGCAGCAAGGACCGAGCCTTTGCACATGGGGCGCACGCTCAACCGGGTGAGCTACCCAGGCGCCCCGAGTGTGGCTTTGGGTTGATTATATAAAAATATATAAAATATGGAACAGCAACAACGGAAAACAGAATCCAAATACAACAGGCTATCATGAAATAAATACAAAACTTGAAGGATGGAAACGGTTAGCTTAGCATTTAGCTGTCAGTCATTACACTTTTTAAACCATGTTTTGTTCAATAGTCATTATGATCATAAATATTGTTCAAAATATGTGTTTTTATCTGGGACAAACACTACCTATTGCAGCCTGACTGCAGGACTTTTGAGGCTGATGCTTATATCCATGTGAAAGTTCCAAAAGTCTGATATGATAAATAGTATAGCTAAAAAGCTATTGAGAATTATATGAGACACTGAGTATGTTTACATGCACACAATATTCCACTATTATTCCAAATTTGATACGGGTGATGTAAACAGCATATTCTGTTTAGATATTGCGGTAAAGACATGTGGGATATTCTGTATTATTCAGGTTTTAGAAGCATTCTATGGACATGTATACAGCGCATTCGGAATTTGCGACTCACTCAGGGTTTTACCACAGTTTGTGACAGTTTACGGTCAGCTCTGTGCGTTGCTATGGTTGTTGTACACAAACCAAGCAGCCAACAGTTTGCAGGGCTGCGCAAGAGATGCACGGCCAAAAGAAAAGAAGCAGAAACACAGATACTTTTAAACATTGTCAAAGACTCGGATATCAACAGGGTTTTGTGTTTGTGTTTGAGCCGACCTTTTCAAGAAGCTGGTTGAAGGAATGAAAGAGGGACGCTGTGTTTGCACGGTTAAACAAGTCTGCCACCGCTGGAAACTTAAAAAAAACAAAAACATTTTTTGCATGGCTACATGTAAACGGGAATACTAGTAGAATTCATTTTCATTAGCCGTGTAGCTTAGTAGAAATATTCTCTTTTTCCAATATTGTGTGCATGTAAAAGTAGTCATGTTTGAATATTTCCCTTCCAACATATCTTCTGACATTTCTTGATATTTATTGCCTGACATGTATGCTAATTCTGATATATCTTTATAAAGAAGCTAACCTTAAACAGCTACAGTAGCCCAACCCATGTGTTGGGCTATAATGGTTATGTGTTGGTTGCCTGTGTTACAGCTTTTGGCATTGCTCTAATTGTCCAGTAATTTATTTGAATGGCTGAATGTTGAAAATATATGGCTAAATTAATAAAAGATGACCTCACATTCTTTTCTGACGTGATAGACTAATTTCAGGCATCCAGGCAGTAGTCACGCAATTAACCTGGAAATGTGCTTCTGTTGATCCAGACTAGGAGTTTGGGATTATGTGGTATATAATACATATTATGTGGACAGGAGGAGATGGGGGTTCAAACTACAATCCCTGTAAATAAACAATTAAACAAATAAAAACAATTAAGACAAACTCCTCCAGATAACGTGTACTGTGTGTACTGTTAAGTCAACACAATTTATGAGTATTCAGTTTCCTGAAGTGCCTTTCATGTCATATGAAAACAGATTGAAGTCGGTCCCAATGTCCATCACAGAGGTCATTGACTAAAAGTGGTTTTCTCAGAGGGTAACATTTAGTTAAGTTTAGTTTATTAGTTTTACTTGCACAATCTCTAATGTGAAGTGGAATTAAGTTCCACTTTTCTACTGCTGTAAATGAAAAAGCTGATTGACCAAATGTAGTCTTCCTAAATTGAGTGTAACAGTCACCTCTTACAGAAGCCCTGGAGACCCTTACATTACACACATTGCTTGAGTGGTGGTGCAAGATCATGGGTCAATTTATACATCAGGCACATGTCTGCAAAACAGAGAAAACTGTCAAAGGTAGACTTATCATTTTTAAAAGCAGGTTACCACACAGCTGACTCACAAACACCTGTTTCACAGCCTGAACATGCAAACTCACCAGGTTCTGTGGGAATTTTTCAGTCTCAAAGTCGGCAAATCTGCCAAATTCTGCTCTGAGTGTCGCGTAATTGCAATCTAACAAAAAAAAGTTTCCGATTTAATGTAATAATTGATATGATTTATGAAACAACATTTGTGAGGAGCTGGATTTGGCCCCCAGGCCTTGAGTTTGACACGTGGTTTAAAGTAAATAAGCATAATGTAGGATACATTCTGAACCAAATAACTGAAGTTCAGGTCCTGATGACCCACCAAGAAATGTACCGAAGAATAACAATGAGTGAAATTCCTCAATGATCGTGGGGAAGAAAAGCATGGATAATACACAAGCGCAAAGCAATGATATCCTTTGTGATTTGTATGACTTTAATAATCTTGATGTGTTCAAATTCACCGTGAAGTGTGGAATCAAATCATGTGATTAAGATGTCTATTTTGCAGATAAAAAGGTGAACGAACTCTGCGTTACATTTCCGTCCACCAATCTGGTGACTGTGAGTTTTTATTCTGGTTTTGATGGGAACAATCGCTGTCTAAATTAGTTATACAGTTCTATGATACAGACTTATCCGTCCAAGAGATAATGTGCAATTTAGTTATTTTTTGAAAACGGAAACAGACATATTGCTATGACATAGAAGAATGATGATCCATCTTTCACCTCCATCTTTCTCAGAGAAACAGCGTCATATATGGCCTGTGAAAAATGTAACTTTGATGAAAACAAATGCTTATTCAGTAGCATAAGGCCACCCATTGGTGTGGCAGCAGCCAGCACAGTGCAAGAAGGTTCAAGGTTTGAAGATATTTTTGTTGGGGAGAGAGATATTTTGTATGTATAGATGTTTTATTTAAAGGTATTTTGTTTATACTTTGTGTTTTGTGAGGGTATTTTAAGGAGTACTTATGCAATTTAACCAACTTATTCAATTAAATGTTTTTTATCTTTCTTTAATTGTTTTTGTCTTTGTTTGTGAGAGGGACTTGGGACACTTTTCACACATTTCTTTAGTCTATATCCACGATGTTCCACTTCTGGGATTGCTCCGGTACTGCCGGAAATTCTGCCGAATGTCCCTCATTTTCGGCCGGATGTCCGTCCCCTTCCTCTTTCTTTGTGTTGGCGTTCTATGTTGGATGTGGTGGATTTCTGAGGACTATGGTTAACTGCTCCTCAGATCTCTGCAGGGTAAATCCAGACAGCTAGCTAGACTATCTGTCCAATCGGAGTTTTCTGCTGCGCGACTAAAACTACTTTTGAACGTACACATGTTCCGCATTCTATTTCTAAAATAGGCCTACTTATTGTTGTATTCATTTGAGTTGATGTTACTATGCAAACAAAATTACAGGTAAGCTTGTTGTGACTTTGTAGCAGACATTCATTTGTAACAGTTGTTGCTTAGTGCTAAATATGTCTGCAGTTCAAATAGATGCTTTGCGATTAATTGTGATTAATCACAGCCCCTGATATATATAATATATATATATATATATATATATATATATATATATATATATATATATATATCCAGTTAGTCCAAATACACACAAAACTAATGATTAAATTGGGGTGAAGGTGCCTATGTTTACTGTATGTGTATGTATTTGTGAGGCCCTGTACAGACTGTGAAAACAAATTTCCCCAGTGGACAATAAAGACTATCTATCTATCTATCTATCTATCTATCTATCGATCTATCTATCGATCTATCTATCTATCTATCTATCTATCGATCTATCTATCTGTCTATCTATCTATCTATCTATCTATCTATCTATCGATCTAAATATCTGTCTATCTGTCGATCTAAATATCTATCTGTCTATCTATCTGTCTATCTATCTATCTATCTATCTATCTATCTATCTGTCTATCTATCGATCTAAATATCGATCTAAATATCTATCTGTCTATCTATCTATCTGTCTATCTGTCTATCTGTCTCTGTCTGTCTGTCTGTCTGTCTATCTATCTATCTATCTATCTATCTATCTATCTATCTATCTATCTATCTATCTATCTGTCTCTGTCTGTCTGTCTATCTATCTATCTATCTATCTATCTATCTAAATGAAAGAATAAATGAACTATAAACCATAAAGTGACCTCAAATGAAACCATCTGAAAGGAAGAATTGCTCACAACACATGCCCACTCTGAGGCCATAACCTGTGCTGTGAACTCACAAATAGACATGGAATCCTTTTAAAGAGTCGTTGGAGAATCACTGCCATAAACCTCCTTCCGGGGGTTTGCCCTGTTATGGACATCACCTCCATAAGAAAGTGAGAGTATGACTCACTGCCTCTCCTCTGTTTGTTCTGAATCTTCCAGGCGAGCATAGCGCAGCCGCCTCTGACTCTCTCTCTCTCTCTCCATTTCTCTCTTTGTGTGTGTGTCTCTCTCTCTCTCTGAGTCCAAAGAGGCAGGGAGCTGGAGAGCTTTCTATTTATAGAATCCTACCCGCCTGTTCAGCCTCCCACCCCCTTTGGCACAAAGAGATACACCCACAGACACACACAAAGCATCCATGGACAGCACGCATGCAAGCACAAAACACAGGACGTTGCACGATAATGTACAACACACACACACACACACACACATATTATATATATAATGCATTAAGCTTTTACAGTGTGCATACAAACAATATGCAGCACACAAAAAAAACACAAATACCCACAATAGCACACAAATGGCATTAATAATGCAGGGATTCCTCGTGGAGAAAGAGGAACGCTCCCTGTAATGGATAGAGGGGGAAGGGGGTTCCACTCCTTTGCAGCTTCTACTTTGTACAATGTAGCATGACAAGTACCCATCTTTATTCTTTATTCTATGTGTGTGTGTGTGTGTGTGTGTGTGTGTGTGTGTGTGTGTGTGTGTGTGTGTGTGTTGTGCGTGCTTGTGTGTAGTAATTATAATAATCTGTCACTCTACCACACATAAACACTTACCACCTTGTTGCGCCAACAACAATGCCCGTCCTGTCAGTATATGATGGACAGTTATATTTATGCTTGCATGTGCACGTCATGGTGCAGAAGTATGTTGTGTCCACCTGATAAATGTCAGTCCAATACTCTCTCTCTCTCTCTCTCTCTCTCTCTCTCTCTCTCTCTCTCTCTCTCTGTTTTTCGTCTCCACCAGCTCCTTTAAGAAATATCTGTCTCTTTAAGCTGCTAACTGCTCCACTGTGTTCACCAGTAAGTCTCTAACTGTGTCTGTCTGCTGTTTGCTGCTAAGCAGGTAGAGTATATTGGCTTTATCAGAGCTTTTCCCCTGAAAACAGCTTCCTGCTGTGGCCAAAAGAGTGAACAAAGTTTTGGGCCGGACAGCTAAACAATGACTGGACTGTAAATATGTAGTGCTCACATTCATACACAGTTGCCTGAGGCTGCTATACAAGGTGCCGCCTGCCCATCACATAAACATTCACACACATTCACACATCAATGGTGCAGCATCGGGAGGAAATCGGGCTTCAGTGTCTTGCGTTTATCAGTGTTTTAAGCCCCCAACTTGTCACTACTAGGCACTAGGATTAGGCAATGGTTATGGTTATGGTTATGGTTAGTTTTAAGGTTAGGGTTAGGTGCCTTGAAGTCAACAGTCGCAGCGCTGCCTTGAAGTCGATTAGGCAACGGTTATGGTTAGGGTTAAGGTTATGGTTAGGTTTAGGTGCCTTGAAGTCAAAGGTCGCAGCGTTGCCTGGAAGGAGACGTTGGGGGCTTAAAACACCATTGAGTGTGTCTTGCCCAAGGACACTTCAACATGGGACGGCAGGGCCAGGGATCAAACCACCAACCTTCGAATTGGCAGGCAACTATTCGACCACCTGAGCCCCAAAAAGGTGAAACTATAAAGCTCTGTAAAGCCGAGAGGAGCTGCAGATTCAGGTGATAATTATCTGTAGGGACAGCACTAGTGAACCCTTTTACATTGTCATTTATTGTTATTATATAAAAAATGATTATATATGTATAATATATATGTATATATATATTAAACATTCTTTTAAACTAACATCTCTTCTCTTGATCAGTATTGTATATCTGGACTTTTTACGACTTTGTCAGTTTTAATTTACCATATCATTTTATAACATACTGGATGTTCTGTTGTTGGTGCTCAACAGTAGGTTTATAATAATTATTATTCTATTCGTCAATCCAAATTGGGAAAAAATAGCACAATAAATACAATAATAAGAGGAATCCAAGCCCATCTTACCGCTGGCAGCTACTGGAAGTAAAGGGTTTGACCAAAATGAGCTTTTGAAGGATGATACAGACTAATAATAAAAAATAAAAGATTATAATAATATTGTATAGGTCACACAGTATCAACCATGAAAGGACACTTAATTCATCTGCCACTCAAAACATAAGATTCTTCTGGGGTTAAGGTTATCTTTAAGCCCGGGAGAGCCACCTTTGAGATGCATTACCTTTACCCGACCAACAGGCAGGATGCAAGAGTGGATTTTGGGGAAAGGGATATGCTGCCTTCTGTCCCCTCAGAAGTGAGGCTGTTGTGGTATCAGCTGACATTACTGTAAAGTACCACAGACATTAGGAACATATGCCATTATCTGGGTTTCAGGAATTCTAATCATCACATTCAAAACTGTGAATTTGAATGAATGAACACTAATACACAAACAGACAAACACATGTGCGCTCGTATTAGAGCACGCACTGCAGTGAAGATGACTCAGCGACTAGTGTTGCCATGGAAACACTGCCTCTTTGCAATCAGTCTCTTAGTAACTGTGCGGTTGCCGAGGCAGGAACCAGTGTGTGTGTGTGTGTGTGTGTGTGTGTGTGTGCATGTGTGTGTGTGCGTGTGTGTGCACGTGCGTGCGTGCTTGCGTGTGTGTATTATGACACTCAGCAATTGATCCAGTCAATGTGATGATGTAGTTCATTGAGTGGACAGTATAATTACAGCGATTATGAACAGATACCTTTCAAATGCAGTTGTTTCTTTCAAGACTTTCAAGATTCTAGAATTTATGAGATGTCTATTTATTTATCAGAAAATACTCATTGGCAGTGGTGGAAGAAGTATTCAGATCCTTACTTCAGTAAAAGTACTAATACCACACTGTAAAAAATACTCTATTACAAGTAAAAGTCCTGCATTGAAACTGTTACCTCATATCGTCAGGAAAATGTAATTAAAGTATTGAAGGTAAAAGTACTATATAATACGGTTATATTGTTGGCTAGTTTCATTTATTAATAAAACATCAGATTTTATAAACTACATGTGTTTTGTGTGCAGAAATCTTAATGTGTAAAGTAACTAGTACCTAAAGCTGTAACAGATGAATGTAGTGGAGTAAAAAGTACAATATTTCTCTCTGAAATGTAGCGGAGTAGAAGTAGAAAGTGGCATTAAAATAAAGAAAAGACTCAAGTAAAGGACAAGTACAAGTACAGTACTGTAAAATGTAAATGTAAAGTAATTAGTAAATTATTAAAAGTACTTAGTTACATTCCATCTCTGGTCATCAGAAGATAGGAATCTGGAGAGTGGGAATTAATGGAAAACCTTTGAGAGCAAAGACACAAACCTGTTAAACCTACCAGAGCCACTTCTCCTGATTGATCAATCATGGGAGACACACTGTCATCCAACACAACACAGTCAGTGGCAGGCTCTCATTGCGAAGCCTCCCTGACAGGAATCAGTGTATGATTACATATTACATTACATACACTGACTATGTTTTTACGTTTTTTTTCCCCTTATTCCTAAAAAGCCAATATTCATATTAAGCTGTCTACATGGCCAATGAAAATGAGTATTCCACTAATATTCCAGATTACATGCAGCCCTGCAAAATAGGATTTTTTTTTCTTCAAATTTGCCGGACTTGTTTGAAGGTGCAAACACAGCCTCCCACGTTCATTCCTTCAACCGCCAAAAACCTGTTGATATCCAAGTATTTCATAATGTTTCAAAGTAGCTGTGTTTCTCCTTTTCTTTTGGCCGTGCATCTCTACCGCAGCGCTGCAAACTGTTGGCTGCTTGGTTTGTGTACAACAACCATAGCAACGCACAGTGAGTCGCATATTCTATTCTGAATGCGCTGTCTAAAGAATGCTTCTAAAACCTGAATAATACAGAGTATCCCAGATGTCTTAATCAGAAAATGTTCAGAAAAAGGGACCTATTCTTAATATCCAAAGGGAATATGCTGTTTACATCACCTGTGTCAAGTTCAGAATATTGTCATATTCGGAATAATAGTGGAATATTAGTGTGCATGTCATCATTATTACACTACAGCAGGGGTCAGCAGCGCTACAGAAGTTCACCAACCTGAAAATGAATCTCCTTTATTGTTATTGTATTAACTCTTTGCTAATCAGATTGTAGCACACTGGTGTGATGAGGAGTAATCTTGAAAAGTGTGTCTGAGAGGGGCTCTCTGGTAGTGTTGAAATAAATACTCTGAACTAACATGATTCCAATACCATCCATTCTTACAGGATGATGCTAGTTTTGTCAGTGAACCAACCAGTACAAGGCCATGGAACTTTTTCTATCAGGTCGCGATGACACAATGAAATTTGGCAACAACAAAAATATATTAAAGTGCTCATATTATGCTTTTTGGCTTTTTCCCTTTCCTTTATTGTGTTACAGTATATATCTTTTTTGTGCATGTTATAAGTTTACAAAGTGGAAAAACCCAAAGTCCACCCCAAAGGGACTTACCATCTCCAACAGAAAACACTGTTCACAAACTGCTCCAAACAGCTCTAATGTAGTCCAGACTTTACTTCAAACGTGTGTGTCACACAACACAAACAAGAAACATTAACGGAGTGTGTGTGTGTGTGTGTGTGTGTGTGTGTGTGTGTGTGTGTGTGTGTGTGTGTGTGTTCTTGTTTAACTATATTCGTGGGGTCCAAAAACCAGGAATACAGTATACTTCTGGGGTCCGGACAGCTTTGTGGGGCCAAAATGCTGGACCTCACAACTTTGAGGGTTAAGACTTGGTTTTAGGATTAGGGTTAGAATTAGGTTATGGTTAGGGTGAGGGTTAAGGTTAAGGTTAGGCATTTAGTTTTGATGGTTAAGGTTAGGGTTAGGGGCTAGGGAATGCATTATGTCAATGACGGGTCCCCACAAAGATAGTGAAACGCACTGTGTGTGTGTGTGTGTGTGTGTGTGTGTGTGTGTGTGTGTGTGTGTGTGTGTGTGTGTGTGTGTGTGTGTGTGTGTGTGTGTGTGTACACATTATCAATCTGGGGGACAAAGTAGGATGGATGGTGGGGGTGATGGGCTTGAGGGGAATCACAGACAAATAAAAAAGAAAAAAAAAATTCATAGAAAAGATATATATACTGTATAAGTGAAAGTAAGAGTGTATCAGTATGTAATCAGTAAATAGGAGTCAGGAGGAGTGCGCCCCGTCCCCTGGCAGTGAAGCAGGGTCGGGGCATCGTTAGGGAGAATCCGGAGAGGGTCAGCAGGGTTGGTCGGGCTGGCTCTACTGGTTTTGACTAGTGACGTCAAAATGAATGGCAGTCAATGGGATGCTAACGGGGGGGTGAGTGCTTGTTAGCATCAAAATGGCGCCATAGGAGGTACGCGTTGTGAGGAGAAGCTTACCCCCTTGGTTCCAACATGTACGGCTGAGCCGTAGCCATGGTTACCGGCTGAAGCCGGTTTGACTGGCTAGTAGTCCTTACCCCGGTACTGCGCATGTGCGACTCCCAACAAAGATAGGAACAGAAGTGAGATGCCTCACTCTGTAGCTAAAACAGAGAGCTCGAGAGGGAGCCACCGCCTCAAGGTCTATTCACTAAGAGGCTAAAATACACCTAATTCAGCACTCTGCACCATGGCGCTATTGTTGTACTGTCTACAAATGTCAGTGTTGTTGTGTTTTAAATATGTTGATACTTTTTGATACTTCTATCTGCACATAGTAGTCAATGTGATTGTGCACGTTTCCTTTCTTCTGCTTTGTTGTACTTTTTAGCCGTATGCTCATTTCTGCGTAAGTACCGGTACTTTAAGAGCAAGAAAAAGCTGGAGTCAAATTCCTGGTATGTGTTCACACTTACTTAAAGCTGCCAATAAAGCTGATTCTGCTTCAGTATAAAATCCTACACAGAGTACACCTCACTCAACAGAAAATGTAAAAAAAATAGTACACTAAACATCTCAGTCTTCCCTCTCTCTTCAGTCATTTCCCTAACAGTTATAAATACACAGGCACGCTCGCTCGCACACACACACACACACACACACACACACACACACATACTGGAATAACTACTTTTAGCAACAATAAATGGATTGCATGTTATTATTATTATTGTTTTTCTTCTGTTTCGTCTATTATCTTTTCTTTCTTTTTTTTCTTGTTTCATCATTTTTCCTCTGATTGAATGTACACATCATGGTTGCTTGTAAAACTTTTGCTCCATTTATTTCTATGTTTAGTATGTCTCCGCCCTTTGTCTGTGTTTATGTACTGTTTCTTTTGCACCAGTAGAAAATAAAAAAAATAAAATAAAAATAAGTTGTTTTATTTGACATAATACATTTGCAAAAAAACTTGAATCCTGTTTTGTTGTTATTGAGTTTAGATTGAGGGGGGAATTCATTGAAACGATTTTAGCATAAGGCTAAAACATAACAAAACGTAGAAAAAAGTGAAGGGGTCTGAATACATTTACTGAAATGTTTTCAAAAGAGGAATGAATCACAAAGCATGAACAAACATCCTATAGGTGTCACGTGGGTAACCATAGTACTTTTCTTCGAGGCATCTATATATAGATATATAGCGTTGCTGATGACCCAACACTTTATAAAGAACTGCTGGCAGGCAACTCGAAATCAAGTGGAACTTAGAATGAAAAGACATTTCTTATGTCTGTCTGATAGCAGAAGAACAGAAAACAACTGTAGGAGATTGTGCAGTATGAAAATGCTTACCCCTTCCTGTTCCGCTAACACGCCCAGCTAACCCACCCAGAGCAGGCTTCTCCTCCACACAGAGCCCTGTGTGTCTGGATGCATTGACGTCACAGCTGACGCACGGCAGCCTGGAGTGGCCGGCTCCATCAAAGGCCTGTATGCTCGGGCTTGAACAGAAGTATAATTAGCCAGCAGAGGGAGAGATACACAGAGAGAATGGGAGGAGAGGGGAGGGATGGAGGGGCTCATGGGGGGGGAGCTTGTGAGTGAATAGCAGAAAAAAACATGCCGTCACTGTTTGCTATCTGAGAGTCACAGGATAATAAGTAAGGCTGGATACTGCCAATGATTTCCCGAATCAGTTTCGATTCTGATTCACAAGGTCCCTATTCAATCACATTTCCGATCTGATTCAATATCAATTAGGTTAGGGGAGTTTCAGTTACAATAGCACATTTGCTTGGATATAAAAGAGATTCTCAGAAAGCTTATGATGTAAATTGTAGAAGCAAGAAGCAACCCTCAATATTTCTTTTAATGCAGCAGGTTAATGTTTACATTAAGAATTTACCCCTAACAAGTTTGTTGTGAAATATCCATCAGAATGGACTACTTCATCAATAAAGGTAGTTAAAGCAGGGTAGTTCATTATGACAGGTAGGACATGTCTATCAGATTGGACTACTCCCTCTATAAATGTAGTTAAAAGTAGGGTAGCATATTCTGTCAGGGGGAAAATATCCATCAGAATGGAATACTTTCTCTATAAATGTAGTTAAAATGAAGGTAGCTCATTCTGTCAGGTAGGAAATATCTATCAGAATGGACTACTTCCTCTAAAGTCGCTTTGGCCGCGACTCTGGAAGACTTGGAGTTAAGCACTGAAGTCATTCTTAAAAAAGGAAGATGTGTTACGGCAAAAGTTTAATCTATCAACTAGTGTTGCTCTGGTTGGCTATGAGTGCAGAGGGAATTTGAAAGACATCCGTTTATCCGTTTACCGGATTGAGCCCTGCCAATGGTGTGTTCCCAGACCCAACATCTTGATGTGGGTCTGGCTTGTCAGGCTCCTACTTCCTCTAAATGTAGTTAAAATAGGGCAGATCATTCTGACAGATACTACCTTTATTGATATAGTCCATTCTGATAGATATTTCCCTGATGTGTCTCTCAGTTAAAGGGTCCTTGGCTTAAAAAACGTTGAAAACCCCTGCTGTAGAGCATGTGCTTGTTAGTTACAGGCAGGGGTGGGTCTAGAGGGGTGGCCCGGGGTGTCACCCGCCTCCCCTGAAATATGATCCCCCCCCCCCCGGTTCCCTCCCAATCCATTGGATTTTACTGTCACTGTCACTTTGCTGCCGGTTCTGCCAATCGCTGCCTTTCCATTTGGTAAATTACTTTAAACACACCTTGTATGGCAACTGGAAATGGAAATGTTGAGGCCAGTTTAGAAGTAGAAACATATTTAACTCACTGTAGAGCACTTTTTGCTATAAGAAATAAATTGTGTATTGCACTTTCTGTTCTGTTTCTGTTATCTGAAAACCGTGTACAGCAAGGTTTTCTTTGTTGAAGTTTGAGGCAAGTTTATTGTAAGTGTATTACACTTGATTTTTTATATGGTTCTGTGAAAAAAAGAATCTTCCCAGCCCTTTGTTTTGTTTTGCCTTAAGAGCCCATAGAAAATGTGTATTGTATTTTACACAATCTGTTGAAAATAAAAACAAGTGAAATTAATGAATGTGATGCGTTTTATTTAGCAAAATAACATTGTGTTGTTCTATCCGATCCAATATTTCCTATATTTCTAAGCAGATTTTCTATGCTGTATTCTGATCAAATCCACTGCGCCCCCTGACTGACTAGAGAGAAAGGGCATGGATGGAAGAAAGAAAAACATTAGGGTGAATAGGTTCAGGATTAGAAGGCATAGGCCTATAGGTGTATGGTGAAAGTGAACAAGGCAGAAGAGTTTGGTTTGCTTCCCAAGGAGACTGAGTGGTAAAAAGAGGACAAACCAGACATTGTAGGAGTTAACTAACTCCAGAAGATGGCAGTAATGCAATGGCAAGGATGCCAACTGCTGTTAAACCTCAAAGAACAAGAAACACTGCCATCAAGGGAAGAGGGTTAGGGAACGAGTAGTGTCGCTTTGCCAGACCGTCCTCCAAAGCGCGCTGAAGGGGAATGAGAACGTTATCTCAATGGCTTCCCCCGCTTCGTCCGATGACTGAGCAGTTGAACTGGAAAGCCAAAGGCAAAAGAGAGACATACAGGGTTAAATCACACACTCACAAATAGAGAGGCACCCTACTGGACTAGGCTAGTCCAGTAGGGTGCCTTTCCGGTGGCAGTTTCCGGTTTATTACAGACACACTGTAATAAACCGGAAACTGTCAAACAGATTGCAACATGTGTGATGAAGAAAGAAGGAAATTAATATCACATATTGATGAAAAACCCAATATTACATTAGGGAATCTGCTACGAAAGACATAATGGAAAGTACGCAATTGTCTAATAAACTACGCTACTTAGTTGTTGTTTTTTCCCGCTCCCAATTTACTGCTCCACACTCCAGTCCAGTAGGTGGCGGTACTGCACCCACAAACTGGTTTTCCAACCGCCATTAAAACACAAAGAAGAAGAAGAAACCCTACCCCCCCCCCCCCCACCCAAGCTAGCCTTAACGACGAGTTGCTAACAGATTTTTTTTGAGACCTGACAAAAACATAATAGTGAAAAGTAACCCTGAGGAACGACACGGTTACCGCTGCCAGCGGGTCATGCAGCTTTCTAAAAGGTAATGAGCCGTAAAGCCTCGGGGTCTCGGCTCAGCGGCGCCCACAAACTGCAGCCACACTGGAATGACTGGCAGCCCAGGTGGGTGTTCTGCTCCGAAGGAAGCTGGTTAAAATAAACCGGGGTCTCTTTGAAGGCCTGTGCGGTGTTGCTGTATTAAGTTGTGGCCACATATAATGGATATACTTAACGTCTCTTGACTATAACATTACATGGTTGTCTAAATGTCTTCCAAACCGTAAGTCGATCTTGCCATTGCTTGTCATGCATATGCACTAACGTTAAGCGAAACCGCTGTTGACTGTTGAACCCGGAGCTAACGTTAGCTCATTTTGTTTAGATAGCATTGATTAGCTAGCTAAATGTTGCCCGCTGCTAACTAAATTAACGCTAATGGCTAATTGACACCTAGCGATACTATCCACATTAACGAAAATGAGAGTGACGTCCCGTGAGTCGTAATGATAGTACGAGTGAGTGATTAAGAATTAACCACAAGGCAATACCAATTCAAGTTTAGCTAGTTAGCTAGCATCGCCACGATACTGTTCGCGCTGGCTAACGATAGCAAGTTAGCCGGGGGAAGACGCCACCATACGTTATAAAAACTTCCGGATATATGTAGCTATAAAACTTTTACATACAGTGTGACAGTGTTTGTCTTCTAACTTTTTGAGCTCGTCGACTCAGCAATTATCGAACCATTAGACTCCTGAGTTGACATCACGTGTTAACGTAGCTAACATTACATTTGTAACATCAGGTGTTACAGTTGAATCATTCCTTTTTTAGTGGGGTAACGTTAACCAAGGCCCCAGTTTTTAAGCAGCCCTAAAGGCCACAGGTTCAATTTGTGACAATGTTGTTGGTCAAAATAAAATGAACTGCAAATTGCTTTGGTAACATGCACCACTAATTCACACATTGTTCATGAGTCTTGTGTTCCTGCATCTTAACCAAATCTAGGGCTTGATATTATGTTTACAGCGGCATTTTCTTAAGCAAATGTTGTGTAGCCAAACAAAAGTTAGGGCACGTTGCTATTTTTTTGCCCGAACCCTAGTGGATTCATACCGTCCTAGGTATCAGATGGGTACCATTTGTAAATCATTTTAAACAAGGCCCTGAACATTACAGGGTCATAGTTTAACACATAACCGAGCCAGCAGTTAGATACACAAATATTAACAAATGGAAAATGTTGGGAACTTGTGATCTGTCGTGGCTCTCCCCCTGTCTACAAACCAAAAAACACTTGGTGACCTCTTTAGTAAGCAGCAATAACCTTTCCATCAGTTAGGCTGTTCACAAAAGATCATATTAGTAGTAGTGGCATCAGTCCCATGATCCTACATGAAAACCATTTGAGTTGACTTCTGCTGTCTGTCAGTCAGTCAGTCAGCCTGATGCTGCATTCACATAGCCTGCGCGGCCGTCAGACGGTACTGCGAAAACACGGGTCTTTCCATTCGTTTTGAACTGGGGTATTGCGTTCAGGCTGTGTCGGGGGCCGTCTGCCTGGGGGGGGGTGTGTGTGTGTGTGGACTGTTTAAAGGCGGCAAAAAGTACAGAGTCAACTTGGAGAAACGCAACCAGACGTCACGCTGCGGTGGCCAGGCATGTAACTGGCAATCAGACTTGTGTGGTCGGAAACATCGAGCTCTATAAACGATTTGACAGAAAACAGTAATTGTGAAATATATTAAGTCCACTTGTGCTACATTGGGGGGGGGGGGTTAAAGAACACATCAGGACGTCACACCCAAATGGGCCGTTTCAGTGACCCCGCACCGCTGCACCACCCTGGGGAAAAATCCCTGTTGGTGATGTGAACGCAGCCTGACAGGCAGGTTAGCCAGCCGCAGTGCACTCTGCTGCTGGTGACAGGCGGCAGAGACATTCACAGAAAACAGTCAGTATGGATTGGACACAATTAAAATGTAATTTAAATGGCAATCATACTTTATCAAGCCTAAGATGTTTAGATTAAAGTAAGGTTAGGACATACTTTACTGATCCCGCAAAGGGGAAATTACATTTTACTTACAGCTTTCAGGGGATTTGCCAAACTCGTTGTAGATATGTGATATGCCGGTTTCCTTGGCGATGTACTGAACTGTTGAATGATTGGTTTTAAATCGACAATTGATTCGAAATTAAATCATGAAGGATCAAAAATGAACATTGAATCGTGAGATTCTGGAATATTTTCACCCCTTTCCGTTGTGGTGTAAAACCCTATTCTAATCGATAAGATGATGACCTAAGGCCAAATCCAACGTGAAACCATGCAGTTACTTCAGGTGTAGGATTTGTCTTTTTTATTTTCACGCGTGTCTGTCCAATGTGTTCAGAGTTGACAGTGTGTCACCCAGCCAGGACGGAGTGAAGTCCACAGAGCTCGGTTCAGCAGCGTTGTACGACGTGTTGCCCTCCAGCTGCCCTGACCAGCCAGCGGCGCCCAGCGATGCCTACGCTGCTGCAGATGCACACCAGGAAGAAGGTGAGGACCCCCCCCCCCCCCCCAAAAGCTGAATTCTTACTGAACACTTTTGAGTTTTGTCATTATTAGTACAATGTATCTGCAGGTTTTGAAAAGTCATAAAAGGGAACTACGCACAAATTAGTTTGTTTGCACTGTAGACATAACAGATTCTAGTTGGTAAATGTTTATAAAGGGTGATTTCTTTTCCCCCGACGAAACATCAGCTTTTTCTGCCCAAAATAAACTTGGATCCGTCTGCTTGGATTTATTTGAAAGTGTGGCTCAGCAGAATTCTCTGGCCCCTCCCTAACCAGGACAAAACGGCCAATACTCCGAGCTCATGGTATAGGTCCACCCAAAAATGTTCTCTGGGATTTTTGCGCGGCAATCACACATTTCCTGTTTTTAAATGATTGTAAACCAGAAAAAAAAGGTGCAGATAAATGTTTTTTTCTTTATTTAAATCACAGCACAAACAGTTTAGTAAGACGGCTCTTCTTTGGCTATATCAAAAGCAGTGTTACATTGTTAATTTTTACTGCTTCGGTCTGGCACTGAAAAGCTGCAGGGAGGGGGCTGCTCTGCCAGTCCCGCGTATGGAGACATTGTGCTTTTTTTTTTTTTTAAAGGCATACTATGTAACTTTTCCCGCTTCGGCCCCCCTACAGGTCGTCTCATTGGAACTACAGCTCGTGTGGCTGTAGTTCCAATGAGACGACCTGTAGGGGGACCGAAGCGGGAAAAGTTACATAGCGTGCCTTTTAACGTTTCAATTCGGAGCGTCGATGCTTCTACAGACAGTGATGTGAAGACCGGTTGTTTTAAGTAACCCGGTTTGTGTCGACCCGCCACTCGGGAACCGACTCATGAACGACTTTTGGTTGACCTACACCAGGTAAATGGCACCGCGGCATTTTTGTTGACGAAACAATCGATAGTTCTCTTGTGTGAAGGTTGTGATGCCGCTTGAGGAGGAGTACCGGGCACGCTTTCACACAGACATGCCTTATTTAAAATGAAAAATAAAAAAACACTACACGCATACACACAGAGACACACCTGCTAGATGTCAGGCACACTGGTTCAATTCCGTTTATTTAAGATGGGACCGTGCAAATTAGCCAAAAGGCTAATTCTTTTTGATCTGTAGTCCCCTTGCCGCGATGTTACAAAAGGCTTTTAAAATACAAAGAAACAAAAGAGAGCGACAACACAAGCACAAGCAGAACTTGGCACGAAACGAGACACCACAGAAGCAAAAAGATTAGCAACAAAACAAAGCAGAATGGGTTGCAAGATGAAACAACAGAGTACACAAATTAGACAGGACGCAATAACTGCGAACAATGACATTTTTTTTTTTATATGCGAGTAATGTAAGAAATTGGGTTTAATTCGACATGGTTTGTGTCCCTTAGATGGATATGAAGCTGCTCACGGTGTCTGTGATACTACATTTGGTTGGAAGTCGGTGGGGCAAGAGTTGAGGCCCAATGACGTGACAACGGATTTGACTCCTTTTCAGCATGGAAACCGTGCTTTAGCTTCAAAGGACATGAGGAAATCGCAGGGTGAGTTCTTTGTATTCCAATATATGATTTAGTGACGACAGCAATTGCGGCAGATGGCATAACATATGTTCGTAGGATTTAGTTGGAAAAGATGAATCTACTGTGACGTATCCAGGCTGTTCTAACTGAAAGACTGCAGTAATTTGTGGCCATTTTAACCATTTTGGGCTGCAGCTCTCTATCAAGGTCGCAAGCAAGTGTGACAGTCTGACATAATGGACTGTAAGCGCAAGCTGACCCCTGGGGATGACATTGCAAGCGCAAGAAGTCCACGTCATGAAGGGAGAAGTTTTTTTTGTTTTTTATTTTGTTTTATTTAAATGCTGGGATATCTCCCGGGCAACAAACACGCCGTTGTTGACAGTTGAAGATAGCAAAAATCCAATCTGTCATTCATAGTCAAACTAGTATCTACGCATGAGAAATGAGCAACCTCAACTGTAGTTCATTTGTGGTTGATTTTTAGTTCATAGCTAAACATATTTCCTGATGTCAAGGTATACTGTATATGATGATGAACGTTTTGAACCTGCACGTGGCACCATGTGATGGTTAGGGCTGGGCGATATGGAGAAAATCAAATATCAAGATATTGTTGACCAAATACCTCGATATCGATACAGCAACTGTATTGTAGTGTTGACTATTGGTGCTTTCACGAAATATTTACACAATGAGATTTTTGATAAATAATCATCAGTAATGTAGATATAATGACTAAGTGGGTAAAGGCAAGTAATAGAACAGTTACAACAGTCTGGTAAGTTCAGAAAACGACTTTACTGTAATGCAGCCCTTAAAACCAGGAAAAGACAACACTTATGTCATATTACGATATCCAAAATCTAAAACGATATCTAGTCTCATATCACGATATCGATATATCGATATAATATCGTTATATTGCCCAGCTCTAGTGACGGTGTAGAGAATTCGTGGAGTGAGAGTGTCGGTGTGTTGTTGGCTGACATGCGTTGTTGTTGTTACAGACAGAGGGATGGCTCACTCGGAGGAGTCTCGGCTGGCCAACCTCCTGCGCCGAGTCTCCCGAGAGGACGACCGCGACCGCAGGCTGGCCACCCTCAAACAGCTGAAGGAATTCATCAGCCACGGCGAGAGCAAAGTGGTCAGTCGAGATTGTGTAGAGATTATCTTCCTGTTTTACTTCAAAACCCACTTCGTTATAGAAATAAGACCTAGTGAATACTTCTAATATTGCTATCCTCTCTTCTCATCAGGTATTTTAAATTGTTCAGGGGTGTCGGTCAACAGTGACTGACCGGCTGTCTCTGACTCTATTAAACTAGCTTGTCGGGGAAAAAACCCCCACCAGCCATTGGTTATACATTTCCCCCAAGCCACTCTGATCTAACATACAATAATGGCTAAGAGGAAAAGCCGAAGTGTTGCCTCAGATGTAGATTAGGGGTGAAACCATAATCGATCATCTGGATCTAATATATCAACTCAATCCTCAACAATCCAATATTATTGATACAAAGTTAAAAAATATGGATACATATTGTCATCTCTAACATGTGCCTTTTTATTTGGAAATTCCCACTTTATATTTATTCCTTTTTTATTAAAAAGAGCTTAGTCTGGAAGAGCTTAGTAATGAAATTGTCAAATCATATTTCAGTTGCTTTTTGTAAATGTATATCTGTAGAGAAACTAATTGTGTTAAATAGGCTTATGGATCAAATCGCATGGAACTCGTGTCATGGCAGACTTTGTGATATCAGTAAATATTGTATCGTTGTCCTAAGAACCGATATATTTTGTGATATAACGTGTGATTTACACCCCTAATGTAGATCCCTATGAACTGAGCCATTATGGCTGATCCAGGCAGCTGCTTTCTGCGTTAACCTTCAGTAGGACTCTGAGATGAGCATTTGACATTATTCATGTAAAAATCCTATTTCTTTGTAAAGCTTTAGGAGGCTTGCGAAGCTTGCCCCAATTAACATCGTTTTCCTCGTTTCCCTAAATCTCTACAACGGATGGGGTGTGATCAAAGGTAGCATAGTCACAAGAGCCATATTTATGGGAAGTGCACCAGCAGAAAATATACCCAGATTGTCTTTGAAGGATCATTGTCCTGCTGCACTGTCCTAAAAGTTGGGAGACGGTGTATACAAATGTCTGCGCTCTGCAATTTTCACTCAATGTGGATATGAAAACTTTTAGATCTTAAACAGTATAGAGCCAACCTCATAGTCGCTGTTTCAAATGAAATGTGTTGACATAGAATCAAAGTACTGATACTGACACTGTTACTTTGTGTTTTCTCTGGCACAGACCCTGGTCAAACAGTTGGACACTATCCTCAGCACCTTGAATGACATCTTGAATGAGAGGTGAGAGGGAGCTGCATGCTCTAGGTTTATTGGGCTTAGGCCTTGTGCTACACTCTGGACATACTAGAAAAAGGTGTTGTCGGGTCAGAATAGGTGGAACACGTGTCCAAGGCAGTAGAAATGGAACTTGCAAACCAATATTTAAATTAATAAAAAAACAAAAACAAAAAAACAGACGGCTACGAAAAAAGACAGACGGCTAGATATGAAAGGGGAAAGAGAGGGGGGGGGAAGACATGCAGGAAAATCGTCCAGGTCGGACTCGAACCCTGGACCTTCTGCGTCGAGGCATACTAGGGGTGTAAGAAAAAATCGATACACTTAAGTATCGCAATATTTTATATTGCAATACTCTATTGATTTTCAAAAATGCTATATCGATTTGCTTTTTATTTTTTTAGTTTACGTTGAAAACTATTCATGTGGTTGACAGTGGTTCACGTTTATGTTGTGTTTAAACCCCCTACCTCTAGATGGCTATGCTGAGACCCACCACTAGCGTCCTTGCCTAACAGTGCCTAGCAGTGCCTGACTTTTTGCTAGAAGCTAACAACGTAGCTACGGCTGAACTTTGGCCTACTTTAGCATCTAAACATTTTCTCACTAAGAACCTGTGAACCACAATCCCAAACTGGCAGTTTGCACATTATGTCTTTTTTATTTTTTTTTTAAATATTAGTTTTTCTGAAATTATACTATAAAAAAATTCCAATATATCACCTTCAGAGTCTATAGCCTTCCAATATAACGCACAGTATCGAAATATATTGCAATATATTGAATTGTGACCTATGTATCGTGGTGCGTATTGAATCGCCAGATTCTTGCCAATACACAGCCCTAAGGCATACACCTCCTATATATGTGCGCCTGCTCTACCAACTGAGCCAACCCGGCCACAGTGAGTAAGCAAGTTTGACGTGTTGCCAGAAACGTATCGATCACTAATGAGCAATGTCGGCACACTACTTTCGTCTTATCCGCTCGTTATTGTCCGTTGTTGTAATTTACCGGGAAACCGAAATGTTTCCAAACAGGAGACCTTAATGACAACGGAGGGTCTTCAAGCTCTGGCTTCTCTACGTTGGCCATGACGCTAGCTAGAGAGGGGCTTGGCTAGGATAAGTGTGCTGTGTGCAAAGTGTGTGTGTGTGTGTGTAAAGCGCTCAAAGTGCAGGGCGGCGACTAAACAAACTTCTGGTCCGCCGCTAAATGTTTGTGTGGGAACTCGGAATTGAAGTATGTTCTGCTCGCAAAACAAGTCTAATAATTTCTGTTAATTGTGATTGCATTCGGTGTACATTAGCGCCATTCCGAAAGTCCTCTACCGAAACGTTCCGGTACAAATACATGTACCGTTACACCCCTAGTGTGTAGTACTTAAATTTCGTATGATTTTTTTTTTTTTTTTACAGAATTAGTTTTAGAATAACCATCCCATTCTAATCACTATTTATCAACAACCTAATAATTAACCACATGGATCTAGGTTTTCCAGTGAGTGAAACAGCTAAATGCTCTGTTGTGACGGTGCTGCATCTTTCCTAGACATGACAAATTGGCTCAATTAGTGCAGCCCTGACTATATGCCCATCTGTCTCCGAGGCATGACATGAGTTTGATGCAACCATGATTACTCTCTGCTAGTCCCACATGCCACGCGGCCTCTAACGTGTAGTTTCCTTCCCGGTGTTGTTGACGTGTGCAGCAGTAAGCTGCTGTGGGAGTTGCGTCAGGACGCGGCAGCCTGTCTGGGTCTCCTGTGCACAGTGCTCAGCTACGAGGCTGAGCGCATCTTCAAGTGGCTCTTTCTGAAGTTCACTTCGGGCGGTCGTGACGAGGTGAAGCTGTTGTACCTGGTTGCAGCACAGCGCGCTTTGGAGGCTGCTGGAGAGAGGAAGGCCTTCTCTCACGTCATGCAGGTAACCGCACACTGTACGGCTCGGGGCCGGGCTTTGTTCCTAAAACATTCTGTGGCCAGCAGGTTCACAACAATGGAGGGTGTACAGGGTTTCCCCCAGAAAAGTTGTTTAGCCCGGTGGCAAGTGTCTCGTCCCCCGACGATGGCCCATCTAGGGCCTGTCCCAAACTGATGGCAGAATCAGTGATACCAAATAATGGACAGAATTGTGAAAAAAAGCTATAAGACAGACCCCATAGGGCCCTACATTAAGTCAGTGCTAAAAGCTAACTGGAGATTGAAAAATATGACAACTGAGCTGCCCCACTGTAACTGTAGTTTAAAAAAAAAAAAAAAAAAGTCTCAAAAATAATTTGAATCCCCCCACCCCCCTTGGGTCACCGGGCTTGCAATACACTGGGGGAAACCCTGGTGTATATCAAGCTAGTGCAGTGGAAAGTGTACAGTATATCTGCTTTTGTGTGTTTTTAGCTGGTGATGAGCAACCTGCAGTCCATCCTGGAGAACGTGGACACACCGGAGTTGCTCTGTCACAGTGTAAAGTGTATTCTGCAGGTGGCTCGCTGCTACCCGCATGTCTTCAGCACCAACTTCAGGGTAAGCGTTTCAGCGGTGGCTGGTATTGTTGCATGTGTTTGAGAGCAACAACACAGGATCAACTAAGGTGTTTGCTGTTTGGCCGCAGGACACAGTGGACATCTTGGTGGGATGGCACATTGACCACACGCAGAAGCACGCGCTCACTCAGCAAGTCTCAGGTCAGTTGGATTTCGTAACTTCCTCTGCTGGTAATAAAGTTGGTTGAAATTTGCGTTTACCACATACATCTTCCCTGCGGTTGTCTATTTCTGTCTGCCTGCCTGTGGCTTGATTTGAATTAATTCAACAATTGCATTTAACAGCCTGTCTACACATTTGTTTCAGCCGTGTTTTATTAGGGGTCTCATCTGACTGGCTCAGATACGCTTCAGTATTAATAAATACAGCCGTCGACAGTGCTCTATAACTGTGACCTGAATCCTGTTTTTTGTTGTTGTTTGTTTTGCGTCAAGTCTATCTTTTCCTCCTTTTTACGCACACAACCAGTAATTGTGTGTTGGGTCGTAAGTGCTGCCAAAACGTGGGTGACCAACACAACCGTACTACACCTACCCTGCTGCTGCAGATAAACGCTGCCTGTGTACACGAGGTGTAAAAGCATAACGGCAGTCCGGTGCATTTTTAATCTGCTACTCTGTTATCCCTGTCTGTGTTCAGGCTGGCTACAGAGTCTGGAGCAGTTCTGGGTGGCAGACCTGACCTTCTCCACCACCCTGCTGGGACAGTTCTTGGAGGATATGGAGGCATATGCAGAGGTGAAGTTAGTCCAGTGTCTTAAAGCATCCCACCTTACCGTAAAGCAACACTAGAGCACTTTTTCCGCTTCGGTCCCCCTTGAGGGTTGGAAGCGGAATTGTCCATTACGTTACATTATGCAAGTTTGCCAGATCGGGTAGCGGATCTGTAGGTCAAATGAACTGGACAATATAATGTAATGTAATGGACAACTCCGCTTCCAACCTGTAGGGGGACCAAGCGGGAGAAGTTGCCTAGTGTTGCTTTAAGTTTCTCTACAGCCATGCTCTAATGCTAGTTAGGCTCATCAAGTATCATGAAGCAGTGTTTGCAGGTGTACAGAAATGTATATTATGTTACACGCTAGGACAACAAATTTTGACAAATTATGAATTATCAATGTTTTCTATGCTATTTGGATTGAGAAGAAGCAAGTAATGTTTTTGTTATTGCCACTGTAAATACTTGGAAGATCTTCTTCAAGAAAGCTTGTTAAAACTATATTCTGATGACACGCAGCAGTTAATACTGCCGCATAGAGCTGATGCGGGATTTTGTCAAAGACCTGACTGAGTCTGTGCTCTGTTTAGGATCTGAACCACGTGGTGTCCGGCGATGTGCTGGATGAAGACATCCCCCCGCCCTCAGTGTCACTGCCCAAGCTGGCAGCTCTGCTGAGGGTGTTCAGTACAGTGGTCCGCAGCATCGGAGAGCGATTCAGCCCCTTCAGAGGACCACCCATCACGGAGGTCTATGTCACCGATGTAAGCGCCACACCTAGGGCAACCTGACTGAGGGCTGAGCAGTGTTACTTTCATAAAAGATACACTGAATACTAAATCCAGTCAACTCTTTGGGGGAAAAGAAAAAAGCAGTATGAACATGTGTCATTGTAGAGACGTGGTGGGAAGACATGGTTGTCCACAAAGACGTATTTTTTCCATCTTGATACAATATCTGTCTATAGCTTACTACTACTTAAAACTCGCATGCATTTAAGCTGGAAGAGCGGTCCCTTCCTAGTGTGACTACGATTTAAGATGCATCATTCTTTGTTCCTTGTAAAATGCATTCTGAAATTCAGCTGAAGAGACTTCAGCAGTCTGATTTTAGACTAATAAGGGGATCTTAGAAGTTACAGCCTTGTTAGTGCCAAATTCCTTCTTTGTGTTACAATACCTCTACTACAGCTCAGCAAGACAACAGTTCCAGGACTCACAAAGAGGCATTTTCATACTCAAAAGACTGTGGAAGATAAGCATAGACGTTGCATTTTGAGACAGCTATAATATTGGCTGATTAGTGAGAAAATGATTATGGTTCCCGTAATGGAAATGTAGCGGATAATCACAGTTGATAATGTGGAGCATGGCCGTGGACTAGGGACGCCACTCGAAACTTAAATGGTCAAGGCACTCTCAACAGTGGTGTTGTATTAGAAAAGTAAACTTAAAATAAATATATTTTCCTCCTTAACATTTTTGCATTTGTAAGATTAATATGGGATATCGGTATTTGCCACAAAAAACCCCGGAAATTATCAATTATCGTTATTGGCTCATTATTGGTGCATCTCCACTCACAAGCAATGGCTTTTCTATTGGTACACCTATTGGTAGACCTACTGTATAGTAGATATAATAAGGCGTATGGACATGTCTTCCAAAACCTACTGATTCTCACTTTTTTAAGTTTCAATGCATTTATTGCAAACATTTGCTGCAGCAATATTATCAAATGTGATAACCATTACATGAGAGGCACACTTTGGGTCCAGGGGAAGTTAAAATGTGCGTTACGGTTACCTAGATGTTGGAAATATGTCCTAATGAAGTTCAGTACATTCCACTCAGTGACTGTAAATGCCATAGCAGAGCTTTCATGGTTTCCGAATAATTTTTCCCCATGCTCCGTGTTTCCTCAGGTTCTGAACCGGGTTCTGGGCTGTGTGACCACAGCGAAGCAGGTTCAGTTCTCCGAGCCAGTTCTCACAGCAGGGAATGAGTGTGTGGGTGTGTTGCTAGCCAGTGTGGAGCCCTGTGGTCAGCTGATGGAAGGGTGTCCTGGCCTATGGCCTGGACCAGCTGGACTGCTGCCGGGCTTGTGGCCCGGACTACAATCTGGCAGTGCTCAGCCTTGTCACTCTGGTACCTCTACTTTTTAGAGTTTAATCACACCTGCAGTTTGTTTCATTTTAATCTAAACCACAGTGTTCATCTTTGTCATCTGGCAGTGGAGCAGCCAAAACTAATCCGGTTACACTTTTGTTGCACACTTTAAGTAAGATGGACCCAGTGTAATGGACCAAATACAGGAATTTTCAGTGGAGTTTGCCCCGTCTTTATTTTGTTATGCGTAGAATTACGCACCTATGAAACTTTGTTCTGGGGCTGTTTACTTTTGTAGTTTGAATAATATTACCAAACTGTAGCACAGTTTTGTTTAATGAGAAGTGAGCCTGTAACTTCAGACATGATGGCCTTATAATTATTTCTAAGAGGATTTCACTGTCGAGCAGAACTCATCCCTTCCTGAGTATTCCTGCAAAGCCATACCATTTTCAGATACGGGCTTTCAGGACAGAGAAGACCAGTAGAGCTTTACTCCTACTACTCTTCTTTTTTTATTTTTTTGCAACACTTTTCTTATAGGCATTTTGACTCTGCGTTTGCTTTCAGATTGTGGACCAGATCAACACGAAGCTGCCTGCGTCCTTCGTTGAGAAATTGTTGGCACCCGACTCCCAGCTGCTGAAGCTGCGCTTCCATCGAGAGAAAGAGGTGTGTGTGTGTGTGTTACTTTATGCAAAAGAACAGAGAATAACAAGGTGACCTAGGTTTATTTGCTAACATGTAAGGCTTTGGTGCATGTTTTCTTCATAGCAAATACACTGTGGCCAAAAGGAAGTGGGTACCCAAACATTACAGCCATATGGTGAAGACAGCTGAAAAACCATGAGCATTAATCTACTTCTGTAACAACCTCCGCTCTTCTGGAGCGGCTGCAGGGATTTGCACCCATTCAGCCACAAGAACATTAGTGAGGGCAGCCACTGCGGTTGGTCGATAAGTCTGGCTTCTCAGTCTTTGCTCCAGTTCATCCCAAAGGCGTTAGATGGCGTTGAGGTCAGGTTCTTCCACCCCAAAATATGGAAAACCATATGTTAATGAAGCTGGCTTTGTGCACAGGGGCATTGTCAATTTGGAACAAACACAATCTGCTCCCACAAAGATGGAAGCACTCTGTTGTCTAAAATATTGTTGTATACTGTAGCCTAAGAGTTCCGTGCATTGTTACTAAGGAGCCCTAACCTGGAAAAATAGGTCCAGCCCAAAAGTACAAAGAGAATGATACGGAACTTAAAACTGGGGTTTGGTCGGGGTGAGGGCTGCTATTGTTTTTTTTATTGTTGAGGTTAGGTTAAATTTAAGAAAAAAAAAAAAAAACTTATGGCCTCAAACGTTTGCTAAACGTGTGTGTTGTGGTGTTGTGTGTGTTTGCTCCACAGGTGATGTCAGCTGTTCATGGTGTTTACCAGGCGCTGCTAAGCCTGAAAAACATTCCAACACTGGAGGCAGCTTATAAAATGGTATTGGGTGAGATGGCATGTGCCGTGTCCAGCCTGACGGTGACCCTGGAACCCAGTGGTGCCCCTGCTCCCAGCGGCCCGTGCCCCAACATCCAGCACCCTGCTTTTGCCTCCCTCACCCTCCCCCCGGAAAAGGCCCAGTTCACCCTCATCTTCGACCTCAGCACCCTCACCACCATCGGCAACACCAAGAACTCTCTCATCGGGGTGAGCCACTGTCCTTAACTATACTGATCACTAAATGGCACTTCTGAGTACTAAGCCAGTGTCATGGCACAGGTAGTACCGGTAAAATGATTTGTTTTAGGTCGAGGGAATTTAATTGTCATCAAGCTCTGTGGTTGTACCAGCTACTAACAGGCCACAGCATTTCTAAATGCCTTGGTTGCCTCTCAAGACACGGACGCAGGCCTTAGTTACCCGTTACAAGTGAGCTTGGCTAGCTTTCCGCCGTCTCTTCACTCGTTCCCTGTAGTGTCATTCACTGAGTTTTGTAGATTCTAATTTAGGTTAACAAATGGACACAGACGGATACTAAACAAAATACAAGTGTTCAATATATCATACAGAGATCATACGTTATCCGTCAGTCTCAAAAACTTAGTCTGTGCATTCATCTGTAGCACACTGTTCTAAAGCCTTATCTCTGTACTATTTCGGCGTCTGCCCTCAAGCCGGCTTCTATTTAGGGGTGCAAGATATATCGACTCAATACCGTTATCGCAATATATCAAAAGTGTCGCAATTAGTATGCAATGTTTTGTTTATTTTGTGGAGCGCTGCGTCCCGTCCGTTGGCTGTGTGGCGTAGTTGTGTTCGATTCAGAGCCCGCTTGAAACACTAATGATCATGTTTCATTGGCCACTTGCACGTTAGTACACGTCAGCACACGGGTCCACTACGTGACAAACCCAATGGAGCGTACCACGTGTGTGCATATTTCAACAGTGTAAGTGAAGAAATAGAGGCAACGAATCGGAAGAGAGAGAAAAGTTATGTCCTGTTCTCTTTATTTATTTTATACTGTCCAACCAGTAAAACATGTCCTGTTCTATTTATTTATTTATTTATTTATTTATTTTATACTGTCCAACCAGTAAAACATGTCCTGTTCTATTTATTTATTTATTCATGTTGTACCAGTCCAATATGACCGTCAGTTGAAATAAACCTTGTGTTTATTATATTATTATTGATGCGTTTTCCCGTAACCTTTGTAATTTTACATATGTTTAAAAGTATCTAAATTAATATCTATCGCAATATTCATAATCGATATCGCAATATCACATTTTGTCAATATCGTGCAACCCTACATATATTATCTTAGATCCGCCCTCATGAGTCTGGCAACCAATCAAAAATGACAACCTGTGACCGTGACAATGGTCATAACAGAAGATGTTGGAGCACGTTGGACCTAATCACATGAGACACATTTCACTGTGCAGAGACTCTAGTCTGTTGCAGTAGTTGACTGAAACTCCAGAATCGCACTGAATTATTGCAAATAATGACCAGATGAAAGTTAAATTCCGTTTGACCTTTTTTCGCTCAGTCCATACGTAGTGCTTCACTCTCTCAGTGAGTCAGTCTGAGTGAGTGGGGTCTAATCTTTAAATGGTTCTGCAATTCACATTGTTGTTGTGAATTTGAAGCTGGCCATTGATATTGATTGCAACCACAACTCCTAACAAGCCGTTTGTCTGTCTCCCATAATACCAAATGTTAACTAGTGTTGATTAGGGTTATCCCTACTAACTGGAAGAACACTGCTAGATGGATTAAATAAGGGGGTAAACTTAACACAAAGGCGCATTGTCATATCCTTGTCCTGGTGGAAAGCTTTAATTGTGAAGCAGCGTCAGAAGATGATGAACTGCTGTTTTACGTGGCCATGCATGTTCATGTTGAAGTGTGTTTCCCTCTGTTCAGATGTGGGCGTTGTCTCCTACGGTCTTCACTCTGCTCAGTCACAATCTGATGCTGGTCCACTCTGAGTTAGCCGTCCACTACCCCGCCATACAGTACGCTGTGCTCTACACCCTGTACTCCCACTGCACCAGGTAACGTAACAACCTGCTGTCCACCACAGCATTCAGACTTTTACACACCTATTAGACAATGTGACCTCAATTGTTAATTATTTATCTTATTTTGTCTTGTGATCTGAATAGGGAAAATAAAAAATTCAAACCGCAAAAACAGTTTTTTTAAGATCAATAATTGCAATATCTCTCCAACATAGAGGTGTGAATCTTCACTGACCGATATCACGATGCATCAAATTATTAAACTATTAAAGCCATATAGGATATTTGACTTGACAGAATGCATATGTAAACAGAAATGTCGTTAGGCTTTTTTTTTCTTTTCTTTTTTTTAAGCAGTGGGGGCAGGTCCATATTGCCCATATTATGAAAAAAAACACTTTTTCTGGGATTTGGGGTGTTCTTTTGTGTCTCTGGTGCTTCCACACGCATACAAACTTTGAAAAAAATCCATCCATGCTGTTTTGAGTGAGATACGGTTTCTGAATGTGTCCTGCCTTCAGTCTTCGGGTGAGCTGTTCAAAATCGGCACGGCTTGTGACGTCACAAGCCGAAACAAGCTGGCTAACCACAACCGTTAGCTCGTAGCGTTAACTAACGCTAATGCTAACGCTAGCATGCTACCTCGTTCTCAATAGCAAAGCACTGCTACGACACACACAAGTTCACCATAATCTACAAAAGAACTACTTACATGTGCGCCCTCATTTAGAAGTCTCCCAGCTAATCCTGCCTTGTAACTGACCGAAGGTGGAGAAACAGCCTTTCTTTTACTGTCTATGGAGCTAGCTAGCTGACATGATCTACATCTGAGCTACTGAGCATGTGCGAGTGCAATCAAAGATAGTACAGAAGAAGAAAAGAGGGCTCACTCTGTAGCTAAAACAGAGACCAGGTGAAAAGAGGATCTGCAGCAGTGAGAGAGAGCTGTGCAGTACAACAAAAATATGGTGTTTTTTGAAAATTAAACCATGTAAACCTATTCTGGTACAACCTTAAAATACAATTATGAACCTGAAAATTTAGCATAATATGGGCTCTTTAATATATATTTAGCTGTCCGTCTTCACAGACATGTCTTTCATTTTTTTTACAATATGGAAGCACCTTGGATTTTTCAAGTTTAAATACAGAGTGAACAGGAAAAACAACTAACTGCGAACACGGCAGGTGCGATTACGAGTACTACGTGCCTGCTAAAGTACAGAACCTGCACCGCATGGGAGCACACAGGTGAAATATTTCTGCAGGGACATTGCTATTTGAGAGAGAGAGAGCGAGACGTCTTGTACTGCTGTAACAAATGTACTGTCTCAACATCTGCCATATTGAAAGAGTAATGAAACTGTTACAGTGCTGACCTTCTAAGATTGCCATTGTGTCTTTTATGTACAAGTGTCCAGGATGCTTATTCAGACTAATGTATACTAACGAATGACGACTAAACTGAACTTTGTGTGTGAAATCAGTGCAGCGTTTAAATGAATCGATTGGATGCTGTTTGGTGAATTCCGTGTAGAATGTCAGTGAGTCAGGGCTGGCATCCGTCCAGACTCTTTACCATAACGACTTCATTGATGAGGAGCTGTGTAATCTGTAAAATGTTGTCTATCTTGTTTGAGGGTAGTGAGGCTATTGTGGTGGCTTCCAAAATATGTCCATTTTTATATGTATTCCCTAAAGAAGTTCTCAAGAGACCAGATGCTTTGTTCTATATGACATGTCAGGTTTTATTGTCACATTCAAAGTCAATGCACTGAGTAACTGTTACAACTGGCCCTGTGTCTCTTCTCTTTGATTGTCCAGACACGATCACTTCATCTCATCCAGCCTGTCGTCGTCCCCCTCCCTGTTCGATGGCGCGGTCATCAGCACCGTGACCACGGCAACAAAGAAACATTTCAGCACGCTGCTAAGTCTTCTGGGAGGTCTGCTGGCGAAGGAGCACCTCTACCCCGAGGCCAGGTTCTTCATCATGCACACAATTTACACAACAGAACATGTATTTAACAGTTAAATGACCACTCCGTAGTTGACACAGTTCTATCAATGCGCATCAACGTAATGGTCCACGTGGCACGCTGTCCCCTTATTTGTCCACGCTATCCGCTCCTCGGGGGTGACAGTGAGGTAACGGGCACTCTGAATGTGCCACTTTGGTCTTGGTACACTAGGAGCCGCGCTGGGCTTTCCAACAATAACCTCACTGATAACCAGTTACATCAGCTGTCGGCGCAAGCGCACATGGTAGGGCTGCACGATCCTTGATAAAATGAGAATCATGACTTATTTTGTAAGAATTGAGATCATGATTCTCATGGCAAGTGTTTATTATTTTACTATTTGTTGTCTGTAAAAGTGTCCTACAAAGAAACCAAGTAAGCATATGGACTTGTATTAAACACCATTTATTAAAATACCAACACGGTCGACAACACGCAGCCACATAAAAATACATTGCTATACCTATCTATTAATCTTCATCCCTATCGACCTGCAGTAGTACAAATGATTCATGGGAGTTGGAGGAAATGGGGTCCAAAAAAGTTCCGTGCCCAACAAACCAATCAGATGGGACGTGATGGAAGTAGCCTCCCACAACTGCTTGAGACACAGCAGTAGAGTTAAGACAATGTCTTATCGTACTCATTATAACATTATCAAGTTAGGAGAAATTTAAATAAGTTGCACCAAAGATGGAGTAATAAATGGGATCTGCAAATGCGTACATGTATGCTACTTTTGTAGCATATTGTTCATTCATTGACTACACAATAAGCCATCCGATATTGTCTTTTTACAGCCTACGTTAAGGGCAACACACATCAACATACACGCTCAAACACCACCTGTTCACCACAGCCTACAACCTCCCTTAGCTCTGTTTCCCCAGTTGGTATTCTTCTGTGTCCTGTCTTGGACTGTGTGTTGTATGTACAGTCAGCTTCTCCACTGTCCTTGGGTTTTGTGAAAGGCGCTATATAAATGTTATTATGCAGTTAGCATACCCAGCCAGAGTAATATGTTTGCTAAAAAGTTGGTGACGTGAAGTTTTGCTGCCAACTCTGCCTCAATCTCACTTTGTTAACGTAACAACATAGAGCGTAGCCTAGGCTATTTATGTTACTGAGGTTGTCCTTCACAAACTTACTGTATGAGTTTAGTATAGCTATATTAATTCTACGTATAGTAAAGTCTCTTAACATTAGAGCTAGCACACCTTGACAGTAACATAGGCGCTTGGTGCACGTTGGAAAAGCTACAGGCTTGGCTTCTGTCTGCCTCCGACGTAACCACGACCAAAGATTGGCCACTCTCGCGGCGCTTCAGCCTCACCTCACAGATAGCTTTGTGGCTCATTTGATTGGTTGAGTGTTAGCGAAGTGGTAGATACAGGAAGAGTCTGTGAGCCTTGAAGTGTATTTGTGCGTGCTGCAGCAGGGGCAGATTATGAGCTCTCATTCTTAATATGCAACTCTTCAAAGCAAATATGGCAGAATCATTGACCTTCAGATGCTTTTTTTTCAGTTGATTTTTATCCATCAGTGGAGTGAAAGAATGATGGGAATGTATGACAAAATGTCTTTAGCACCAGCACGGTTTTAGATTTATTCATCTGAGCCAAGACACCAAGCCAGCCAGCCAGCCAACAAACTCACCAGAAGCAAATGTTTGTGTGACTAGTAGCTCTGCAAAATTGGCAAAAGTAAAAACTACATTTCAGCAAGACCCAAACATTACTGGATACAATTGCTGATACCTTTGTGTTGGTTTGTCAGGAGGCTGCTGCTGACCTGGGCTCAAGAAATCTCTGTGCTGATGAAGAAGTCGGACACCTACAGCCCTCTCTTCTCCCTGCCCTCCTTCAACAAGTTCTGCAGGGGTCTGCTGGCTAACGGTGAGACCCATATGTCCAGCATTTCCAACAAAGAATTCTTCAACTTGGGTTATCCACATGCTGACAGGCTGTGATATGTGTCATTTGTTGTTGCTCAATGTTTTTCCTCCTCGTTTTCTCTGGATAGGTCTTAATGAAGATCAGAATATCTGTCTTCAGACCTGCCACAGTTTACAGGCCCTCTCTTCATCTCTGTCAACTGAGCTGCTGCAGAGGTGAACATCATAGTTGCCCACACACAAAAGCTTAAACTGCTTTTTGGGCAGTGTTTAAAATGGGATCTTTAAAGTAGGCATGTTTTCTTACTGCTCTGTACTTTTCATCAGGTGTGCGGATGTGTCCAGAGTCCAGTTGGTCCACTCAGCAGTGCGGGTGAGGCAGGCCTATGGCAAGCTGCTCAGGACAATCCCCCTCGATGTGGCTTTGAGGTAAGACTGCTGTACTGCTGGAGGCCATCTACAGTAAAAATTGATCTGTTCCCTGCATACCAAATCTGTTTGGCATCTTGTATATATCAGGGTAGGGGTGCTGAGGTTAGCACAATAAGCTATATCAGGGTAGTGGTGCTGAGGTTAGCACAATAAGCTACAGTTGTGTTCAGAATAATAGCAGTGTGTTTAAAAAAAAAAAAAAGTGAATGCTCAAAATCTTTAGAACAGCTTTTAATTCCATAATATCAATGCATTGGGAACACTGCACATTCAATTCCAAATCAAAACATGACCAAAACTGATCAAGTCTGTGTTATACCTTTACAGAAAGTGAAGAAAAAGGAATATTAGGCTGTTCAAAAAAATAGCAGTATTTGCATTTTTCTTTACAAACTCAAACATTTACTGTATGAACTGAAAAATGTCTCAAGGGTTTGCTTTACTTTGAATCACTGCACTAATATTTAGTTGCATAACCATTATTTCTGAGAACTGCTTCACATCTGTGTTGCATGGAGTCAACCAACTTCTGGCACCTGTGAACAGGTATTCCAGCCCAGGACTAATAATAATAATAATAATAATAATAATAATAATACATTTTATTTGTATTGCACTTTACATTTCAGCAATCTCAAAGTGCTACAGAGCATATAATGCAATTCACAAAAACTTTAAGTCTTCTTTGATTTTCCTGGAGCTGATCATTGGTTGAGCCTTTGCCATTTTGGCTATTCTTCGATCCATTCGAATGGTAGTTGACCGTTTTTTCCCCACGTCGTTCAGGCTTTGGATGCCATTTCAAGGCATTTGAAATCATTTTGGCTCAGCAGCCTATAATTTTCTGCACTTCTTTATATGTTTTCTCCTCTCCAATCAACTTTTTAATCAAAGTCCGCTGTTCCTCAGAGCAATGTCTGGAACGACCCATTTTGCTGAGTATTTCAGTGTGAAATGCACTATAACCAGCAGGCACAACATTTGCTTCCTTCCTTCCTTCAATATGGGCCATAATGGACACCCGTTTCTTCACAGAATCAATCACCTCACCAATTGAACACAACACTGCTATTATTTTGAACATGCCCCTTTCAATTACAGATTCAATTACACAGAATGAGCAGCATGCATGTCATGACTGTTGGGTCTGTTGGGTTTCTATGACTCTACAACACTTACTAGTAAATTATTTGCCATGTAGAAATATCACTCCTACCAAAAAATGATTTATGAGGTTAGTGATGTTGGACTGCTATTATTATGAACACAACTGTATATCAGGGTAGTGGTGCTGGGGTTGGCACAATAAGCTATATCAGGGTAGTGGTGCTGGGCTGAAGGAACCATGGAAAGGTTTAAATCTAGGACAACTGTTGTGACTGAACGGTTTCCCTTCCTCCCTATCTCAGATGAGAGACAAAAAGTCTTCAGAGCACCTTTTTAACCAAGTCCAGTTACCCTTTATTTAAACCCTTTGATACCATGACAGGAATACTGAGAACCTACACAGACTTCAAACATAAAGTGTAACTACAGTTTTTTTTTTTTTTTCAACCTGGACCCCATTTTCCTTCCAATGTGTTTGCATGGAAGTGACTGATAGGAACAACAATCTTTGACATTGGTCCAGTATTAAGCGTGAACGCTGTAACCAGCAGCCACAGACCGGGCTGCAATGTAACCCTATGGGGCAAATGTGCATCGTCAATGTGGTCCACTAAAAGTGCTCGTTTTGCCGCTGACAGACTCAGATTATTATTCTAGGTATCTGACAACATTATGGAAAGGATCCCTACAGAGACAGACCTTTTTAAAACCTTAAGACCTTTCTGTTTAACCAGAAACAGCTCTGAGGTCACTAGCGCTAAACCCACCAGACTCCATTTGAAAAAACAATACTTTTAGCGTGTATAGAGCCAGCATATTTTAAATCGGTAAACTATGAGTTTATTGGTTGAAAAAAAAACTTACCGTTTAAGGAAGTACTCCTGTTCTGAGGAAAGTCAGTGTATTTGTAGTTTTTAATCTCTCAGATTATTATTATGATGATGATGATAGTTTAACACAATACAGATGTTAACAAATTTGTTGACAAAGTTGGGTGTATGCCTTATTAATCACGCATGTGTGATCTTGTTTGTCCACAGTAACCACAGCCACCCTGAGATGAGGGAGATCTCACTGGCCATCCGCCACCACATGAGCCGAGCACCAAGCAGCACCTTCCACCCCCAGGATTTCAGCGACCTCATCAGCTTCATCTTGTATGGAGTCCTGCACCGTGGAGGGTACATGTGACAGAGCGATGATCAAATGCATAGATTTTAGACAAACTCTGTTACCAGGCCTTTTCTCTTACCAGTCCCAGGGATAGAGATAGATATAGCAAGGCTCACACCGCCTTTATATAGCAGCATACAGCTTGCCAAAACGTCCTGAAATGAACTCATGGTGAACTTCCTAGCAAACAGTAATAGTGGGGTCCTTCCATTTTCTAATGTGTAACTTTGATTGTTAGAAGAGAAGAAAACAGTATTTTTTTTTTGGTCCTCTTTCTACATTTTATTTTGGAGGTGGAGGGGATATTTAAAATACATCATTATAGTTTTTCCCTCTACAACCAAAAGAAAACATTTATTATCACAGGATGTAAATGCCAGCTTATTTCTTTTTGCTATTTTCTACTTCTGTTTCGTTAATGTTGATTATACTTCTGAGAAACGGCTGTGTCGGAATACCTCAGTCAGGGTCATGGATTCCAGCGAGTCCCTCTGCAGATAAATGATCTGCTCCACGGAGCACGGTTGATGTGTATGTACGTACTATAGCAGCAGAATATTATTCACACATTTCACATTACATTTCTCGATCCACAGCAAGGATCCCTGGCTGGAGCGTCTGTACTACAGCTGCCAGCGGCTGGAGAAACGGGAAGGCCGAGCGGGTGTGGAATGCAGCCGGCCAGGGGTAGTGCCACGGGTGCAGTTGAAAACCGAGGCGGTGCTGTGGCAGTGGGCAGTGTGGGAGGCCGCACAGTTCACTGTACTGTCCAAACTCCGAACGCCGCTGGGCCGAGCCCAGGACACCTTCCAGACCATTGAAGGTAAAGAGACTGGAGCTGAAATCAGCCTAAACATCTTTGTTTTACCATCAACCCAATAATAATAATCATAGACTTTATTTTTATAGCACCCTCTGAAAACAGTAGTTTAGTGCTTTGATTGAAGTACATTCAAATCAATACTCATACACATATATATATATATATATATATACACGCACACCAATCATTGTTATAGTGAAAATAGAAGATGGGACACCTTTTTTAAAGGACAATAAAAACGACAAAGGTGTATGATAGGTTAAAAAGACGACATCACATAAAAGCAAGTCTATACAAAAATAGTCAATACAATATTCTTTGCAAGCATCAGGCTTTCCCCTAGAAACCATAATTAAGAATATAATGTATCAAACATTCTTCACTTTTATCTGTCTTTTCTTATACAATATAGTACCCTTTTTTTTGTTTTTTTGTTTATTAACCAACATTCCCCCGCGTGTTTTCTCTTGGGCGCTGCTTTTGTCGTGTAGGTAGCCAAATTTGAATACCGAATATTTGGTACTACTGTCTCCCAGACAGCCACAGCTTCTTCTCCTGTCTCCCGTGTTCACTTTCTTTGTGCGAAGGGAGTGCAGAAAGGGGGGGGACATCCGTTAACAGTTGCAAAAGTTTCAAATTAGAAATGTTATTGTTGCGTTTGAAGCAGGACGTTTTACTTACAATCGCAGTAATGATGTTAACACACAAATCAGACAAAACACAGGCACTTTGGTGATATCCCCGCGGCTGTGGTCTTGACTGGTCTAGAAATCAAATTCCAAGTCCTCTTTGTCTGATCCGAGACAAGACCGAGTCAAATAGCGGTCGAGTACTACAACGCTGCCTTGTTTCTAGTCCATTGTTTTCTATATGGGGACACCTCAGAGTACAATTGTTGTGCTCAATGTGCAATTGTTACTTATTAAATCAAATTTAAGAAATATTTATTTTTCACTTAAAAAAAAAAAAACGTATTCCTATTTTGAACGAAACAAGGAGAGATAGTTGGGGAATGAACCAGGGCCATTGCGGTTCACAACCCCTTAACCTCTAGGCCACCAGTGCACCGCAGCCTTCCATTATTGTTCTTCTGTGTTTCAGGAATGATCCGCAGCCTGGCTGCCCACAGTCTGAACCCAGAGCAGGATGTTGGCGCGTGGGCTGGTGCTGGAGGGGATGGCGATGGGCACCACTCCAATCAGCTCCGCCTCGCTCTGCTGCTTCAGTACGTGGAGAACCTTGAGAAGCTTATGTACAACGCCTATGAGGGCTGCGCCAATGCTCTCACTGCCCCGCCAAAGGTGTGTCATCTAAGGCTCCGTAATCCACTGCTGGTTATAGATTTGAGTGTTGTGAAATTTGACTATGCAGAAGGAGCGCTGGGACCATGGAACACAGTTTGACTATCAAGGCATTTAAATGGGTTTAGAATGGCTTACCTTTAGTCATTGGCCTGTTTAAAAAAAAAAAAAAGATGATGATGAATATGTCCTTCCGTGTGTCTCAGGGCATCAGGACTTTCTTCTACACCAACCGTCAGACATGCCAAGACTGGCTGACGAGGATCCGTCTGGCACTGATGAGAGTCGGCCTTCTGTCTGGCCAACCAGCAGTAACCATTCGCCACGGCTTCGACCTGCTTTCAGAGATTAAAAACATCAACAACCAGGTCAGTACAAATACACTTTGTACTTTATTTAAAGCTATACCAAGGTCCAAAAAATGTAATCCTTCTCATAGGACTTACTGTGTTACTCCCGTGTGTAACTTCAGGTGGTGTAAAATGTCAGCATTTATAATATGTGGTTGTTTGACAGTATTGGCTGGTTAGATGAACAGCTTTACTTTGTTGTGCTCATCAGGGTCCAGAGCTGGAGGTTCCTCTGACATTGCTGGTGGAGGCTCTGTGTGAGCTGCGTTGTCCTGAGGCCATCCAGGGCCTGGCAGCCTGGAGCCTCTCCACCACTGGCAGGGGGCTGGGCTGGCTGTCGTCGGTCGCCCTGCAGGCTGAGGGACGGTAAGCAACCCCGCCTTAACCAAACGTCCTCGCACCGCAGCCAGATCCTCAACGAAATCATCCATATCCACTGTGTGTGTGTGTGTGTGTAGGTTTGAGAAGGCAGCGCTGGAGTATCAAGATCAGCTGTCTGCAGTTACAGGGATGGACTGCAGCATCAAAAGCTCTGAATGCTGTCTGCTCAAACTCTCTAGCCACATGAGCAGCCCCAAACACACCAGCAACGGTAACCAATACAAATTGAATGCAGCCCAACTACTGTATAATAACACACAACTGTTTGCTTTCTTCTGCATTTGCACTTCAGTCGTCATGTCTAAATTTTAATGAATGACCCTAGAATTTAATTTAATACAAATATGAGCTTGTAGACAACATGCTTCAAAGTTTACTACTATTGTTAGAGGGCCCATTAATAACGGAATAATGTGTAAAGTTGTAAATATGCTTACCGGTTTACGACTTTGTGACCTCATTCCAGTCTACTCTCCCTGTACATATACTATACATATAAGACAAGGAAAAAGCAGCTTATTTAGGGAACGGAAATGCACAAGCTTCAGTGTGGTCTGCAGAGGGCCACAGGTCTGGAACGAGGTTGATAACACTATAAAAAAGTTTGTCTGTGTCGGCTATTAAAAAGAGACTTAAGACAACAGTTGCTACTAAAATATGTTAAAGCTTGAAACTCTTAACGGCTGGGGACTTCTACACAAGTGACTCTGAAATCCTTTTATTTCTACTGTTATTCTAACTTGTAATAGCTTTGTTTATTGCGTTTTTTATTTAACCAATGCTTAGACTGATGGACTAAATATGGACCACTTAGCTAAGTGTTTCCCGCAGAATTAGATTCTATTTGCGGTGGTAGCCGACCTGGGGATGGGGGGGGGGGGTCCCCACACGCGGAAAGAGGTGCAGAATTCTTATACTAATTGTACTGCAAATACTTTTGGCAACTTTGTATAACCGCTTAAGTAGACAATCTGCCCACAGTCCCATCCTCAAGGCTGTAAGGGTGCAGGGGCAGTTACAGCACACAATGTAATCTTTCAACAACCAGAAAAAAAAAAAACATAAATTTGCTCTTTGACAAAACAAAAGATACCACAAGTTGTTATTCTGTTTAACAGCCAGATGCTGTTCACCTCTTTGTGGCCTTCTGCATGCAAGACAAAAAGAAGAAATGTTAGAAGAAGAAATGTTACTGTATATGTTGTGAACTTGTTGAACACTTGAACATGAACACAGTTGAAAACAAAATGTTTGCAGCTTACCCAATTACCCTAGTGGGGGTTGTTGTGTGTCTCTTACACATAAGTCGATATTGACTAGCAGGTGATGTTAACGTTACAGCATGGTAACCTCGGCAACGCAGCTGATAACATGTGCTAATGTTATGTCCTTACTAGCTAACGTTAGGCGTCTTACATTGTTAATAATCTCTTTGAATTTCTTAATTAAATAGTTGAAAGCGTGTTAAGAACGTAATACGTTAACCTTAACTTGAATGCATCCATGTTGGAGATATATTGTTCTGAGGTGTTCATAATACCAGGCTCAGAATTGGCCTTTAGGGGGGACACATATGAAGCGGGGGTCTGTGGGTCCTCCCCCGGGAAATTTTGAGCATCAAAAACTTAATTTCCTGCCTTCTGATACATTTTGAATGTATCAGATGTAATTTTAATGTAACTTTAATACTGATAGACGGCAGTGTAGCCCGCCGCGCAGACAGACAGCAGTCGGAGCTCCCGCGGACGGAGAGCTCCCGCGGACGGAGAGCTCTGCGTCCGTCAGCAGCGGTTTCTCGCTTCGCCGCCGGTCCCCAGAGCACCTGGAGACTCCGGTACAGTCTGACTCTGCAAAAGGAATTGCCATCAGCGCTATACAGCGGAGCGTTCAGAACCAGTCAAACCAGCCGGATGTGTATATACAGTAGTGACTGGATGAGAGGGAGGCTGGCTGCTGAAAATCAAATTATAGTCCTATAATACAGGTTTCCTTTTTTGTGTCTGGGCCCCTATAAACAAACTTTACATAGCTTACCAGGGTGTCCCATTTCACTTATCTGCATTATGTCTTATGATTGTACTTGTCTTTTACCTTTTGTGAATACATTGAACTTGAACCTAAAATGTATAGGTGTGTAGCTGAAAAGCAGTGAAGCAGTTGTGTAACACCTGCATCATTTATCTGCTGCTCAAAGTGTTCTTTCCTCCTGAAAAGGTGACAGCAGGAAGACGGTGCTGCTAAAGTCCGGCGAGTGCTCTCCTGAGGTGATCAACTTCCTGGCCAACAAAGCGTCTCAGTGTTACGTAGCCCTCTGTGATTGGCCCTCTGTTAAGGAGTGGCAGGCCACCGTCCATGCCCTCAAACAGAACTCCACCAATCCACTCAGCATCAACCTGCGGACAGATTTCAACTACATCCAGGCTCTGAGTCGCTTTGAGGAGGGAGACCTGGCCGAGTGTGGAGCTCAGCTGGAGCTGCTGCCCGGAGAGGACTGCAGCTCCCTCTCCAGCACCAAGGACAAGCTCGGTGAGTGCATCAAGGACACACTCTGGAAAATCTTTTTGAAAAAAGATTAAAATAAAAAATAAACCTAAAAATTTTAATAAAGAAAACAATGAAATGGCATTGTGATGAAGGGAATTCAGTCTTTTGTCTACTAAGAAGGAATACCATAATCAATGCAGCTAAGTTTTTAATACCATTATTAGAGGGCCCATTAATAACCTAAAATGTACGTGTGTAGCTGAAAATCAGTGAAGCCGTTGTGTAAGATCTGCCTCTTAGGGAATACAGGAGGAATACCACAATCACCATATTGTATCATACGTTGAAAGCTTCAAATAGCTGGATTGTAAATCAATTTGTGTATGTGTAAACAAACTTGACTGTTGACGTACTCGGTGTAAGATTCAAAACGTTCCCATTTAGCCTCAAAGAACCGTCTGGTGTGTCCGTGTTTGTCAGATCTGAAGAGGCTTCTGCCCTCCATGAGTCCAGATCCAACAGAGCTGCAGAGAGCCATCGAGGTACAGCTGCTTCGCTGCGCTGTCAGCGCCATGACCAAGGCCGCTCAAACGCAGGAGCAGAGGACCCCAGCCAATCCAGAGTGAGTGTTCACATGGATTCTGTTCTTGAGGTGGAAACAGAAACCAGCGTCTGGCCCTGAAGGACTCGGGGATCTATGTTACCCTGGTTAGGGCTAGTAGAGGAGATAGGTCTGGCAAGACTATGGTTGAACAGAACCAGTTTGTATGACGTGCAGTCCGAGCCCGCCGTGGTTTGTGTTTTATAGTTGTTCTCAATGGTCACACTCGATGGCAGAATGAAAAGCTGTCCGTAATGTAGTCTCTCCTGGAAGGCAATCATAGTGTTGCACTTGGTTGTAAACACACAGTCCCATTCTTTAAACCTCGTGTTGACTTCCCATCGACCATTAACCTGTTGTCCTTCCGGGTCAAAATTGAAGATTAACTTTGTTTGGCGTTCTTTCCGACGTTTTTGTCGCTTTTTTGTGTGTGCTTTTGACGCTTTTTTTAAACATCTCACTATTTTTTATTTATATGACTTTATACCCAATTTTTCAGTTTGACAAAAGCAGAAAGTATGAATTATTTTTGACTAATGGTTAACATCAGAGGATGTTGATTGAATCACAGTTAACGTCAAAGTTTAGTCTGGACACTGTTTTAAAACCATTTAATTCTTTATTTTTTTTTTTTTTTTTCCCAAATGTTATAAAATTTAATAACACCCCAAATTCAATTGAAGTCATTATTTTACTTGCGACGCATCTAGTCTGGCTTCCATCCAACGTACATCCATGCATCCAAGTTATTTAGTTAAAAGAAACCCATATTTCTGATATATAAAACATTGATAATGGGTCAAATTTGATCCGAAGATAACACCTGGTTATCTGGTGGTCCCTCTGGTTTAAGGTGTGTGCTCTGTTAAAGGTTCAGAAGCATTCCCCATTGACGGCTTTTTGTAATTGTTGGACTTGCTTTGTAAATATTAATGCACTCTTTTCTTTTACTTTTAGTACAACTCCATTTACATGCCAGAGTTCTGTGGTCTCTTAGTAAATTATGTGATGTGACGTTGCAGTACGTTGGTGCGCTGCCTGAAACAGACTGGACGGATCTGCTTGGGTCCTCTTCGCCTCTCCACTCTCACTCTGTCTGATGCCCTGCCGACCCTGCCCACCCTGCAGCTCCACTGCACCGCCACCCTGGAGAACACACTCACTGGACAAGAAGTATGTACACCCATACTTTACATTTGGCTATATGTTATATAAAATAATGCATTCAAACTCGGAGTGTTGTGCATGTATGGCTTTCTTTGTTTTCTTAAAGTGTTTGGATTCCAGAAAATGTAAATTATGAAGAGAAAATAGATCACAACTAAAGATCCCTCATGCTTTGCTGAACACGACATAACTGTCTGTTGAATGACGGAACTGCTGTCAAATTAATGTAGAGCGTTGCTTCCTAAGTGTGGCTTGTACAGACGCCGTGTTAACCTATAAAGGAAATGCAAAAGAAGCAACAAAGTATTCACTCACTATTGTTCTGACCAAAGAGAACAAGCTGGAGGTTTAATTCCCGGTGTGTTTTGTATTCTTTGCAGGACTGCATAATTCCTCTGTGCAGTGAAGCTCTGAGCTCTTGTAAGCAACAGGATGTCCAGCCTTTCCTTCAGGCCCTCAGATACACCATGTTCCAGAGGCAACTCCTCGACAAACTCAAAGGTAGTTATCAATGACTAGAAAAGGTGCATATCGAATGGGCTACACAAGTGTTTTTTGTTGATCCGTTGTCAATATTTATTAGATATTGAAGAATTGCACTGATTGTTGGCTGAACTATCCCCTTAAACTAAATGTTGTTGTGACGGACCTAAATAATACATCCTCTCACTGGTTTGCAGATTGCGCAGCAGCTGTCGGTGTTTGTAACATTGACATTTGTTGATGTCACATTGACCTGACCTAGAGTTAGATTTTTTTCTAATTGGATTTGGCTGTTCAGTACAGATTTGACTATTAGTTTCTTTATTTTTTTCTATATAGACATATCTGGCACTTATAAAATCCATTGGCATTTGAAGTGAGGATTTTGACCACATAAACATAGTCAAATGGATCCTTCACAGTTTCGTAATGAACCGAAAATATTTTTACACTTTTCAACGGTGGCAGTCACCTATAGATCAGCTGTGGGAAACACTGCTCAGCGCGCTCGCCCTGCTAGAATATAAAAATATAATGTAATGCACACTGACTGACTAACAAACCCGCATATTGTATTAGGGTTTTTCCACAGGAGGCGAGCAATTTAGCCAATCTGGCACAAGGCAAATGTACAGCATGGTGAGCTTTTAATGTGGAGCAGCGGCAACAAGAAATGTTGGGTCTGCATTAACAGGATCTTAACACAGCTCTGATATGGCTGAAAGTAAACTGTAAAATAAGGATGATGGCCAAAGTGTACTGGGGCCCATGGAAAGACCCTGGATTTGTCCACATGAGACTCTGAGATTTTGCCATCTTTTTTCTTGTTCAGGTTACTCTACATCCATAGATGGCCACCTAATGGAGCTTTGTCTGACCGCTGTCAAATTTGCCCGGAAAAAAGGCAACATTGCCCTGGCGTCCCGCCTGCTCAGCCAATGCAGTGACGGTACACAAGAAGAGGAGCAGCAGCAGGACGAGCTGAGCCAGGGCTTCAGGCGTCTCAACCTGGAGGGCACTCTGGGGGAGAAATGGGGACCAGAGCTGCAGATCGAAAAAGCCAAAGTCCTGAGAACTGCAGGTGACAAACAGGAGACGTTTTTAAAGCTGCACACTTCTTTTGTGAGAATAGATTTTTGACAGGGACAATTTCCACTACATCTGTCCAGAGCAGCTTAGTCATACAGCCACAAGAACAGCAGTACCCACAACATATTATTATTTTAGAGCCTTTAGTGATAAGTAGGTCTCCTAGGACCCACAGAATGAGCCTGCATGATCCAGCACACACACACAACTTCATGATGCAGAACAGTGACCAAAAACATTTTGACAGTCTGATCCCAGCTGACACATTTACTGCCAGGTGTCTTCCGTTTCTCTGCTGGCAGAAATGCAGAGTCGATGATGTCTTCAGTTTGGTCCTAAGCAGTGTCTCTGTCCACAGGCCAGTCCATGGCAGCCATGGAGATGCTGAGCAGGGCTGCCTTGTCCTACTGCCATGTGGGGAAGAATGAAGGTGCTGCCTGCCGCTCACTGCTGACACTCTGCAAATGGCTTTTGGCTGACTGGAAGGACATGACACCTCAGCTTAAACAGGCATGCTCACCTATCAATGCAGCTTAAACTTTTACTTTGGTCTAACTTTGGAAGCATGTACCTTTCTTTTGTAAAAGTAAAAAAAAAAGCCAAAGCTGTGATATTCAGCTGTAAAACTTTAAAAATGGTTTCCTTATTGTAATGTATTTCTCTTTTACAGCAGGTGTGCACTGGGTTGTGATGTTATTAAGAAAATAATTAACACAATGATTTAAAGACTGGTGATGTTTTGGTTTAGGTGGTAAAGAGGTCAGGAGCAGTAAACTCATCCAATGCTGTGGGCAGCATGTCACCCCTGAGTCGGAATATTGCTGCTCTGCTGGAGCTTCCCCTTGAGGACCAGGGTATTCCCCACATCATCGCTGAGACCTCAGGTAACATTTACAATACATGCACATTGGCATTATTAAGACACATTTATGGTAAAAGTGTCCGCACTCACCAAATGTTAAAGTCCTCACACCTCTAGACAAATGTAGACACATCCAGCTCGTCCTTATGCATTTATTAACTAATTTATTATCTAAACTGTCGTACAACGGGCAGTGTAGGGTTGGGTTCCGAATACCCGGTGCTAATATGGCACCAATGCCTAAACAACCAGTATCTACTGAACTGAATAGCAACGCGGATTTCAGTGCCTCATTTCGGTGCCACTGAAATGCCTGTGCTTCTGTCTGATGCTCCAAAACGGACATTACAGGCGACCCTAGTTAACACTACACTTGACAGCAGGTAACGTTAGCCTACCGTTAGCTAGTAGTTGGATTAAACACGGTTAACATGCTGAAATCTTAACAGTGTAAAGTGTGACTGTATTACACTGTAGAGGGTTCCAACACGGCGACGTTAAACAGTCTGCAGCTGCCGATGTTGGAAAAACGACACCGATGGTGCGTTCACTTGAAACTGGTAGCCTAAGCCTCATGGTGCATTCAAAGTTATTGTAAAATACCCTTTTCCGATCTGGTGGTTGCATTTGTCATTTAACAGCAATGTACTGATGAAATAAGTTATTGTTATAAGTTATTACATTATTAATAAATGATATAATTTGGACCATATGGCCTTATCAATAAACAAGCCATTCTTTTATGTCGCCGAATGTTGTTTTGTGCTTTATTTTTTATTTCGGTTTTGGTACCGGCACCTTTTTAAAAGTATCGCTTTAGCACCGGTATCGGAAAAAACCCAAACAGTAGTCAACCCCGGGGAAGTGTGCTATTTTGTTGGCTGGTGGCATGTAATAGGAATGTGTCCGTGCAGAGTGGTACAGTCGCTGTACTATATGTATGTATCCACTAAGTTGTGTTGTCTTTTCTACGGCAGATACTGCAAGTTTCCAAGAAATTCCTTCAGGACTATAAAATCATCTTATCTTAAACCACCAGTGTCTTACCATTGCTAAGGCATTGAGGGCTTTTTTTTCCCAATCAAAAAGTAGAGCACTGTTGTTTGATTCTACCTACATTTTATTTTTGACGGTCTTCCCTGTGCAGTGAGTGTGGGCGTTGGGGAGCCAGACTTCGTGCTGGGCCAACTCTACCAGCTCTCCACCAGCCTGGCTCCAGAGATGGCCAAGTCCTGGGCGGCCCTGGCCAGCTGGGCTTACCGCTGGGGCAGGAAAGTGGTGGATAATGCCAGGTTAGTGGACCCAGTGGAACACGTGTATAGTTACCGGCGTGGAGCTTCACCTGTATGATCTAATGCAATTAATTCTACATCTCTGTAAAGTTGAAACTATTCTGTTGATTGTTGTCAGAGAGGTGTTGATTTAACTCAAAACACTTATTCAAAACTCCATCAGCCGTTAGAAACGGCTCACTGATGGAATATTTCTTCTGATTTTCCTTTTGTTGTCCCCAGCCAAGGGGAGGGATTGCCTCTTCTTCCTGGGGAAAAGAAGGAGATAGAGGAGCTGCTGCCAGCAACCACCAGTGAAGAAGACAAGGACATCATCTTCAGCATTCTGGGACAGGCCATGTGTCGGCCTACTGGCATACAGGTAGAGTCTGCCTTTTGTAGCCAACAACAATTCAGTCATCTCCAAACCAACAGGCCCAGAAAGAAATAGTCATTAAATAATACGTAAACAAAAACAAACTATGTAAAATGTGTAAATATACAATACTGGTTATATCAATGATACTACATAGTACATTTTAATTTAATAAAAGGGAGAAAACTAATTGTCATGTGCTGTCACGACACATATTACACCGGGGGCGCCCAAGTAGAACCTATGTATGGGAAACGCTGCACCATCATACTCAAAATGTGTTATTCAACTTGCAGTCCTTGACATGATTGGCTGCCAGGCCTTATAAAACGTATCAATACATCTCCTCAAAGTGAATTTAACTTGCTCTAACTGCAAAAACTGCATTAGATCTATTCTGCAGTGAGTGTAGGTTTAGTTTTGGAAGATTAACTTCTTCAACAAGTACTCCAGTATTGGTGAGATGTTTGAGTATGTCTGCCCAGTACTCTCAGAGTAGGGAACTAACCCTTGAGTCCCCAGAGCAGAGCAAACAATACCCACAACTTGGTAGCCTCTTTGGTATTAGTAATAAAAAAGGTGACTGCTCTGAAGTAGACACTCAAATGTTGGGTGTTGGAACACCTAATACGCACCTCAGGGGTTATGGTCCTTTACTTTCCCAAAAAGTCTAGTTAAGGGATGTTGTCTTTAGCAGGGCTTTAACGGTTCATTGCTGACCAGCGCAGATTGTTCTGAACCCACTCTTGTGTTGTTTGCCAGGATGAGGACATGGCTCTACAGCAGGAAGACGACGAGGACGACATGGTAGACGTGATCTGGCGGCAGCTCACTGGCTCGTGCCCCTGGCTGGGGGAGGCGGGCCAGCCTGTCACAGATGGTCTGATCCGGGTTTGGAGACGAGTGGTGGACCGCATCTTTGGCCTCTACCGGGTCTCCTGCCAGGCCTATTTCACATTCCTCAAGCTCAATGCTGGACAGGTGAGACTTAGTAACAGCATCTGCAGGATTGTTAGCTGTTATACTGTTCAAACCTAATGACTGTGAAGCGCTGTGTTGCCTTTTGAAGACCAAGACTGGGATTGAGCGCAGCCTTCTGTTCAGTCCATCACCCCCAGTGTCTGTTGTGTGTTTTAGGTCCCGATAGATGAGGATGACCCCAAACTCCTGCTGTCCAGTCACAGCAGCAAACAGAGCAATGACGATGTGATCGTCATGGCAACCCTGCGTCTCCTCCGTCTGCTGGTGAAGCATGCTGGTGAACTGAGGGAGGGACTTGAACTGGGCTTAGCCTCCACCCCTACAGCACCCTGGAGGGGTATGTCATCCTGCAAAACAAGCATCCTCATATCTTTCCATGCATGTGTCTGAACGTCTGGTTGTGGTACATTCTCAGAGGTACTTTACTGGTCCTGTGTGCACAGGGACAAGTTTAGATTTAGAGTTTTTACCTAAACTTGATTACTTACCTGTACACTGGGCGTTACAATTATGTATATCCAGATGAACAGAAAAGAGTATGTGGCAAAAGCTGGTTAGACACATAAAAATATCAGAATATGAGAAATATAGCAGATGCATTCATTTTAGTGTTACAAAACGTTGGTGGAAAACCTTTTGTTTAGGTATAAAAAGTTTCAATATACATTCCACATATTACATTCATTCTTCTTCAAAGCGTATGGGCAAGGGAAGAACCCTTTCTACCCTTCTTCCCTCTTACCTTTACTGTGCCAACCTCTAGCATTTGTTTGTCCTGTCAATATTTAGTTAGCCTGTGTTATGCTACGGTTATGCAATTGATAATTCTTTGCACAGACTTTGTTGTTGAGCATGTGACGTAGAGCTCAATGCAATGCTTTAGCCAGGACTGAGCTGTGTGCTGCCGGTACAGCAACTGAATCCACCTGATAAAGCTGAATGGGCCAAATTCAATCTTTGCAAGGTTTTGAACAAAATGGGCCATGAGACTCAGTCAAAGGCTTTCTCAGCCTCTATTGCTGATGCCATGCAGGGAACTCAGCATTTCTTACTGTGCTCCACGATGTTTAAAAGTCTATGTATATTATCTGGTAGGTGTCTGCAGGTTATGAAGCCCATCTGATCTGAATTAGTTGTACCTTCTTTCCTTTCCCCCCTACAATCTAGTTAAAATGGCATACAAGCTAGTTAATTTCTAACATAATCCTGCCCTTACTGCTGCCTTTTATAAACTGTAATGCGTGTCTTCCTTAGGTATCATCCCCCAGCTCTTTTCCCGTCTCAACCATCCAGAAGCATACATCCGACAGAGCATATGCAGCCTGCTATGTCGAGTGGCCCAAGACTCCCCACATCTCATCCTCTACCCTGCCATTGTGGGTTCACTCTCCTTGGGAGGGGAGGCTCAGAATGCAGGTATTCTTTATTTCTGTTGACCTGGCTATGTGCAGCTCCTCAAAGAGTCTGAAAGTGACTTCATCTCATTATCTGGAACCAGACACTCGCCACTATGATGTCAAGTTTGGCTACATTTTAACAGTGGAACAACTGCCCACCACTGGCCAAAACTACATACAAGGTTTCCGCGGGATCTTAAAAAGTCTAAAATTACAAAATCTAAATGTTGGGCCTTAAATGTCTTAAATTCGCTAAAGTATTGTGTTCTAGGTCTTAAATAATTTTGAACAGGTCTTCATTTTCCTCCGTCCATGTAACGCTACCTCTAATGCTCATTTATTTTTACTTTTTTTTTTAGTTCTTTCTTCCGCTGGTCCAAATACAATTTCGCTGTATTAGGACTACAAATGAGACCAACATGCTACTTACATTGCAGCCAATCAGCTTTTGTGTTACTGGCGCGAGTCTCTTCCGAAATGTACCACAGACAGGAAACAGATGTTATTCTTCAGCTACGGGGAAGTGCAAGTTTAGTGATACTTGGCTTAATAAAACTGAATTTAGGGCTCAGTTGATGTTGTGATAAAGGTTTTAAATTTCATTCATAATGGTCATACAATGGTCTTAAAAAGTCTTACATTTGACACGGTGAAACCTGCAGAAACCCTGTACATAGCATATGGTTTTGAAATGAAAAGACAAACTCATCGGTGAACAATTTGTATTTACAATTAACAACAAGGAGAATTACCAGTGACGCCAGCAAAACTGTAAACGCTAGATCTGAAATGTGTTGACAGGGAGTAAATTGCCGTCAGCTCTGCCCACCTTCCTGGGCAGCATGCAGGGAGAGGGCCTGGGTGGGGAGGAGGAGGAGGAGCAGCCGGACGGCGGCGAGCCAGGAGGAGCTCCAGAGGAGCTGGCGACCTTCTGCTCCAGTCAAGACCAAGCCATGATGCAGGACTGTTACAGCAAGATCGTGGAGAAGCTGTCCTTTGCCAACCCTACCATGGTGCTTCAGGTAGGGGGCTGCATGCAGTTAGACCTGTACACTGTTTTATGATCATATTTTCACCAGTCTTACGCCGGAAACATTCTTGCTCTTATAGACTTTGGCAGGACGCCTTTTTAAATTGGATTCATGCTGTAGTCTTACGAAGTTGCTAACTAGTCCTGTGTGGTGATCAGGTCCAGCAGTTGGTGGGTGAGCTGCGCAGAGTGACCCTACTGTGGGATGAACTGTGGCTGGGCGTGTTACAACAGCAACACATGCATGTCCTACGTAGGATCCAACAGCTGGAGGACGAGGTCAAGAGAGTACAGAACAACAACACGCTGCGCAGGTGAGGCTCACCTACTTATACCTTAGAAGCAGAGCTCCTTCCAGGACTGCCAGTCCATTTTTTACTAACTGCTGCATTTAGCCTATAAGTTTGTTTGTATCCTTAAAGGAGACCTATTATGCTCATTTTAGGGCTGCTCAATTATGGGAAAAAAATATAATCACGATTATTTCAGTCAATGTTGTTCACGATAATTTAACACGATTACTCGTTGACTTCTGGAATGATGTTGCAGTTATTGAACTTAAAAAACTGTGAACTTTGCCTTAATACTTTTCCTATTGAAACTTTATTTTTTCATTCAGAACACGAGAGAAAATAAAGAGTTTACTTGCAAAACGTAATGAGCTAAATAATTATTTTTCTCGATTATTCTGTTTTTGTGATCATTGGGGAGCCGAAATCATAATCACAATTAAATTTTGATTAATTGCACAGCCCTAGCTCATTTTTTAGGTTCATACTTTCATACGAACCCGTTTTAATGTTTTTATTTTCTCACATTGCCCGTGGCTGCTGCACCTGTATTCCCCCTCTGTCTGAGACGCTCCGCTGTCTCTTTAAGCCCTAGATTTATATTTGCCGTTGTGTTCCCGTCGCAAGGTGCACCAGCCAGAAAATGAATTCACCACGTCTTTCGCGTCCAGCCCAAAGGCTCCGCAAGTAGTTGAGGCGTGTAGTAGACAAATGCCGTGTTTGGCGGTACGTCAGTGTGGATGTGTTTTCTACTGTTGTCAGTCAGCCTGCTTTCCTTTACTTCCACTGTCTACGTCTTCTCTACTACTTCTCGCTAAATCACAGATCATATTGTTTGTACGCCGCCTGGCATTTCGGAGAATACGGTCATTGGACCCTGTTACACTTGCTTGCCAGTCTACTGACATTCTTTGTTGTGCTGCAGGGATGAAAAGATTGCCATTATGCGTGAGAAGCACTCTGCTCTGATGCGTCCCGTGGTTTTCGCCCTGGATCACGTCTGCAGCATCACAGCAGCTCCAGCAGAGACACCACACGAGACCTGGTTCCAGCAGACCTACGGTGATACCATTACCTCTGCCCTGGAGCGCTTGAGAAACCCCACCAACCCTGCCAACCCTGCCAGCAGCTGGCTTCCCTTCAAACAGGTGTGTGTTTTTGTTTGTTTGTTTGCACCTGTATATGCATTTTAATTCCTAAGGATTTCAGACAGATCTATTTGCATGAATGTAGGCTCATTAATACTTGAAATATATCATTAATACAATCATTTATTATACATGCACAAAACCTTTTCCAAGTTTGAGCTAAGTTTGAGTGTGTGTGTGTGGGTCTCAGATAATGATGAGCCTGCAGCAGCGTGCTCAGAAGCGAGCCAGCTATCTGCTTCATCTGGATGAGATCAGTCCTCGCCTGGTGTCTATGACCACAACAGAGATGGCCCTGCCAGGCGAGGTGTCGGCATCAGATGCTGTCACTATCCAGAGCGTAGGCAACACCATCACCATCCTGCCCACCAAGACCAAGCCCAAGAAGCTCTTCTTCCTGGGCTCAGATGGACGCAACTACCCATACCTTTTTAAAGGTAAGGGACTAGCTCACAGCAGTGAATATGGGTGGGAAATGAATACATTCTGTCCCCTGTTAGGCGTGTTTCCTAAAAGTTGTAACTACACATTGGTGCTACACTAGTCTATGTCCACGACGTTCCATTTCCGGGATTGTACCGGTGCCGCCGTAAATTCCGCCGGATGTCCTCCTTTTCAGCCGGATGACCGTCCCCTTCCTCTTCCTTTGTGTTGCCGTTCTAAACTCTGGTGGATTTCTGAGGACTATGGTTAACTGCTCCTCAGATCTCTGCAGGGTAAATCCAGACAGCTAGCTAGACTATCTGTCCAATCGGAGTTTTCTGTTGCATGACTAAAACAACCTTGGAACGTACACGTTCCACCAAAACAAGTTCCTTCCCGAGGCTATTTTGAAGAGGCACCTTGGATCCGTCCGGCGCTTAGCACCGCCCAAGACCATTGTGATTGGTTTAAAGAAATGCCAATAAACCAGAGCACGTTTTTCTCCCATCCCGCAATGCTGTGTGGACTAGCCGGGCCCTCTCCTCAGCTCTGTGGAGGAAGGTCTGGCAATGCGAGACTAGGGCTACAGTGGCCCTGAAGATACCACATGGAGACAGCAAGGTCTATATTTAGTCAGCCTGGGCTGTTTGTGTTTTCTCCTAAAAGTTTCTTAGTTAAAAACACCTCAATGTTTTAATGTTCCACTGCCCTAAACAACTGTGCATAAAACGTACGTTCAACAGCTGTGCATGAGTTAATGATTACAACAAACAGGTACTTGTTTTGCCCTGATGTCACTTTCAGGTCAGATAATATTGTTGTACTTGCAGTAATAATACTATAGATGCAATATGGCACTTGTGTACAACCTGAAAATCAGATCATTTGTGTGTTTGTTTGGTTAGATGGATGGACGAATGAGAAAAGGATGAATTGGAGAGTTATGGCCTACACTAAGAAATAAGTCAGGTCGTAATACTTTTTTGTTTCCTTTTATTAAAGAAATATCTACTAGTGGTATTTGTCCATGCAGACGGCTTTGGTTTTGTTTGTTCAGGTTTTGAGATGTATTAAAAAAAAATCATTATTCACTGGAGATGAATGGAATTTAGTTTGTGGTCTGTTAACAATGAAACCGCAACACCTCATTCCAAAAGAGTTGTTCCACAGACCTCGCTGTTTAAAAAAACCGAGCCAAATCAAGACCTCTCTGACACAGTCACAACACGGATTGTAAGCTCTGATGTGTGTTGCAGGGCTGCTGCATTAAATGACATGAAATTGTACAGATAGTGTGACCAGCTGTGTATATAGTGTGGATCTTTGCCATTTTCTTAAACTTTATTCCTCCTGTGCATTGCACCCAAAGCAAGTTCTGAATTGGAACTAAATCAAATTCAATATGGCCTCTGAATGTTTGACGCTGTACCTGAGTTAATAGTTAGTGTCAGTAGTAATGATGTAGTGATTCTCTCTCACTCACTCTCTCAGGTCTGGAGGATTTGCATTTGGATGAACGCATCATGCAGTTCTTGTCGATTGTCAACACCATGTTCACCAAGATCAACCAGCAGGAGCAGCCTCACTTCCACGCCCGCCACTACTCTGTCACCCCCCTCGGAACCCGATCAGGACTCATCCAGTGGGTGGATGGAGCCACGCCACTCTTTGGCCTCTACAAGCGCTGGCAGCAGAGGGAGGCTGTGCTGCAGGCTCAGAAGGTACTGCTCTCCTCTGTACTATGCACCTGTAAATTAGTAAGTAATTGTACACTTGATCAGGTGAACAGCAAGAATAAGTTTATCAAAAAAGGCCATTTTCTGACGACCTTTCCTGTTGCAACCCCACATTCAGGCCCATAGCAATTCAACAAAAAGTGTTTAATTAGAACATCTTTTTTTTTTTTTTTTTGACCTGACCAGGCCCAAGACTCATTCCAGCAGCAGCCGGTGCCTCCAGTGCCGCGCCCCAGTGAGCTCTACTACAGCCGCATCGGGCCCGCTCTGAAGGCAGTGGGGCTCAGTCTAGACGTGACTCGGCGAGACTGGCCTCTCAGCGTCATGAAGGAGGTGCTGAAAGAGTTAATGGAGGCTACGCCCTCCAACCTGCTGGCCAAGGAGCTGTGGTGTTCCTGCACCACACCCAGCGAGTGGTGGAGGGTCACTCAGGTAACCGTGGCTGTTAGCATTTTAAAAATGAGAATTGATTGAAACATTTTCCTTAATTGTTAACGTGACACGATCGTTCCATTTCGTTCATCATCGATCAAAGTCCAGGGCTTGCACAAGGGTCCACTGTCAATGTTCTTTTGGTTGCAATTCCTTTTCTCCTTTGCTGTGCTGCAGTCCTACGCCAGATCCACCGCTGTCATGTCAATGGTGGGATACATCATCGGCCTCGGCGACCGTCACCTTGACAATGTGTTGATTGACATGACCACTGGTGAGGTGGTGCACATTGACTACAATGTATGCTTTGAAAAAGGTCAGTATCAACTGGTTTGCTTGCATGTGTGTAGAGTCAGTTTCATGGGAATGGCATTGAGAACCACTTCATTTCAAATGCGTAGACACTGCCTTGTCTCATAAACAACCTGTCTCATTTGTTTCTGCTGATTCTATGAATGTGTCCAATTTACAGAGAAAAGAAGTTAGAGACAGTATGTTTAATATATCTGTTGATATGCTCTGGTTTTCCTTGTTGTACATGTCACTAGGAAAGAGCCTGCGAGTGCCGGAGAAGGTCCCATTCAGGATGACCCACAACATAGAGACGGCTCTGGGAGTCACTGGGGTGGAGGGCATCTTCAGGCTGTCCTGTGAACAGGTTACTGTCATATCACACACTACTTGGCCCCCCCGTCTCACTCTACTGGACCCCCATCACATTCACACTGAATAGTGTGTATATACTTACAATTCAGGACTTAATTGTAAAACCAATTGTACACCTGTTCAAGGCTTAACCTTAAGGCAGATAGTGTGCAGGACCTAGTCTTAATCTCTAATGAAAGTGTTGTCCATGTCTTGCAGATAGTTGCTGCTCTGCTAGAGAAGTGCTGAAGTTAGATGTGTCGTTTCAGGTGGTTCAGATGATGCGTCGGGGCAGAGAGACCCTACTGACCCTGCTGGAGGCCTTCGTCTATGATCCCCTGGTGGACTGGACTGCTGGGGGGGAGGTGGGCTTTGCTGGTGCCGTGTATGGAGGGGGAGGCCAACAAGCTGACAGCAAGCAGAGCAAGAGAGAGATGGAGAGAGACATCACACGCTCTCTCTTCTCCTCCAGGGTGGCTGAGATTAAGGTGAGCTCATGACAGGAGTAGGCTGCTAACGCTCCCAAAATAGCTAGCTGTTAGCAAATGAGGCATTAATTCTAGCATTGCTATGGGACGCAACTATGTCATGGCAGGTGTGTTGCTCAGGACCCACGGAAGCAGTGTCCAGTGTGTCCAAGTTGTTTGCACAGCGGTTCTGGAGAAAGACACAAGCAGCGATACCACAGTCCAAGCAACAGGCATCGCACAAGTTCCATTAAAGTAGTGAACACGTTTTCAAGAAATGTTTTAGTTCTCTCCAATCGCCTAAATGATGATTCAGAGGTTTCATAAGTCTGACTTGGGTAATATTTAGGAGGTGACAATGAATGCTCACTTTTTTGTGTCAGAGCATTAATTGGGGGCAAGAAGGCAGCAAGGTGTAGACTGCTGGGTCCAGTTAGGGCAAGGTTATGACTAAACCCGGGGAAATTAAACTTCCAGCTACTTTGACAACCGGGGGAAACAAGATGTATTAAAGTACTGTACACAAATGATCCAGAAGCAAAGCATTTGAGGATCGAGTGTGATTGGTTGGTTGTGTGCAGGTGAACTGGTTCAAGAATCGTGATGAGATGCTGGCAGTGCTGCCACAAGTGGAAGAGGCTGTGGAGGAGTACCTGGTCTTGCAGGAGCTGCTCTGCCAGGGGGAGAAACTACAAGCCAAACTTCAAGAGGAGATGGCTTTCCTGGAGGAGGCAGAGAACCATCCCAACCATCTTATCCTCACCCTGGAGCAAAGGTCTAAGACGGCACAATAATAATTTATTCAGAATCCATGTCAAAATGAATGAATGAGATTTTCTTTTATATACGGGGAGCAGCCAGGCGGATGGCTAATATAGATACTGCATGCAACAACAAGTAGCATCACATTCTGAAAGCTTATTTCTCCTTCTCATCACAGGTACTCTGAACACACCCAGCTGCAGTCGCGGCAGAGGACTGTGCAGGAGGCCATTCAGAGCAAGCTGGCTGACCTGGACCAGTGGATCTCCCAGTACCAGGCAGCATTCTCCAACCTGGAGGCCACCCAGCTGGCCAGCTTGCTGCAGGACATCAGCAGCCCCATAGATCTTGGTTAGTCCCACTGGAAATGATGGAATTGGGGTGAATGGATGAACTGGTCAAAAATAAGCCATTTTTAAAGTAAATTTGTGTGAACATGTCTTGGGTTATATACATTACACTGCCACCCCAGTCTTAGCCACGTTTTTTTGAATACAATGTATTTAATTAGCTAGTTACCATAGATTATAAAATTGAGTAGTCGTTACGACTAGCAAGTCGCTATATAAATGCAGTCCATTTACATTAAGAGGACTGTGGTGACGTTTGACAAAAATATTCAACAACTCTATTTTTGCTGGAACAACACTTCCCTCTTCCTGTGTCAGAGTAGTCCTGCTTAACCATCGAGCACATTCCCTGCAAGATGTGATATAAATGCTGCTACGCTTGGCCTAATTGAATAAATCTATAAATAAATGACGTTGGTAAAAATGTATTGTTGAAATGCCACGTGGATCGTTCTCTCGATCTGTGCTACATCATGTTCTTGGTTGTCCAACTCTCCCAGGTCCTCCTAGCTATGTGCCAGCTACAGCCTTCCTGCAGAATGCAGGCCAGGCCCACCTGATTAGCCAGTGCGAGAGCCTGGAGGCGGAGGTGAGCTCCTTGCTGCAGCAGCGCCGTGGGGCCCTTCGCAGCTGCCTAGAGCAGCTGCACAGCTATGCTACAGTGGCCTTGCTCTACCCACGGGCTACTCTGCTGCTCCATCGGGCCCACCAATGGAAGGCCTGGTTGGAGGAACTGCTAAGAGACATGACAGTGGAGCACTGCCAGCACATCTACAGACAGTAAGGAACTGCAGCAAGCTTTCTTTCTTTTGTTTTTCATTACAATGGAGAAAAACATTTCATCATATATGTTGATTGTGGCAAGCTGTTATGATTACATGCATTGTTATAATTTAAGTATAATCCATCCTAACCTGATATTTTGACTGAATTTCTATTTTATTTTACTTCATTAATTTAAGGTGGCGTACCTTAGAGAACCATACATTTAATAAGAATAATCAGCATAATTTATAAAAGCCACCGTACACACATAATCATGCTGTACATGCTGCGTAAATAAATAATCCAGCGACTAAAATAAAAGCTAATAAATAAACGGTTAATATCAGCGGCCACTGAATTAACAAACTATGCTATGTATTGATGCACACCAGCACGGCTCTGTCATCATCAGCACTAATTGTTGTTTGGGATCGGGGGGAGGGGGCGAGTCACGTGGTCTGCAGGTTGGACTGGGCAGGAGGACTTTACCAGGCAGTGCCTATTCAGGATAATCCACAGACCAGAATGTCTTTATCAGTACATGATGATACTGATGATATCAGTAACAGTGTTGTTGCACTCTGCTGTAATTTATCCTGCCCCCTCCCTTTTCAGATACGAGGTGCTGTTTGCACCCCAGCCTCCGGCTGCCTCCTGCCAGTTCTTGTCCAGTGTGGAGTTGACTTTGCAGCACCAAGTGGCTGACACCAATGAGCGTGTGATGCACCAAGCAGAGCGACTAAAGGCCGAGGGCACAACTGCCGCAGCCTGTGAGGAGCAGTTGCAGGAGATTGAGCACTGCATTACGGTCTTCCTTCGGGAGAATGGAGAGCCGGGCTCCCTCAGCCTGGCTGGAATTATCACTTCTGCCCTCTGCACACTCTGCAGGTTAAACGCATACTTTATTATTCCACTTTTTACTGTGCTGTTTCCCCACTCAAACTAATGGGAAATGGAGTTTGTGTATAATATCTATAAGTGGCTACTTTGCCACTATAAACATATTTATTTATCTTCCAGGCTGTGATTCTGAAACCTTCAAATACCATAACAGGGTTCAACATTAAAGGTTGCCCGATGGCCCGGGGCAAGTGAAAAGCCACATCGGGCAAGTAAATATAACAACCCACTTGCCCGTTCAGTCAATAATTTTTTTCCGGTCATCATCGTATCATAAATTAAACGTATAGCTTTCTTGCCCCCCCCCCCTTCCCTTTGCCCATGTCGGAGAATGCTTGTTGAATGATTTGATTTCAATGTGCTGTTGGCCAATCAAGAATTAAGTTGGCGCTAGTGACGCAGGACTGTCTTGCTAGAAGAAGATGATGATGATGATGATGGCTGTGTACGAGCTGAAACAAAATGGGTTGCGAAGTTTGCCACAAGTTTGAGTCCAAGGCAGCTAAAAGTGGATCATCTTTCAAAGGAACGTCTTCGTTCAGAAAACAAATGCGAGTGTCATGATGAAAGCAAGCAGCATCTCAAATATAACAATTTACTTGAGACTTTTTTGATAACAACCAATACAAAAATGATTTGTATAGGGGCCAGTTAAAATTAACGTTGAACCCTGCATAAGTACATCAAATCCAACTTATTCTCTTAGAAATGTGGTGCTTCTGGAGAATGGAACTGAAAGATTGAAGTTGCAGGTGAACAGAAGGAAGTCACTGAGGTTTTTTTTTTAATTTTTTTTTTTTCAGGCGGAACCTGGTGATGGAGGGAGCAGCAGCCAGTGCTGGAGAGCAGCTGGTAGACCTGATATCTAGGGACGGGGCGTGGTTCCTGGAGGAGCTCTGCAGTATGATTGGAAATGTCAGTGCCCTGGCAACACTGCTCCAACGCTGCCCACTCCTGCCCCACGACCTGGATTTGCCTGCACCCTCAGCTACCACCCAGGCTGTGTACCTAGCCAACGCTGTGTACACCTGCTTGCAGGTAGGTGCACCCTCAAAACACAGTGAAAACAGCCAGTTAAAACTAGAAGCAACCAATTTCATGTCATGTTCACCTGGGAAAAAAAGGAGTTTCTGACACTACTGTGTCTCTTTGTCCACTGTAGGAACTGAACACCAACTTCCGTCAGATCATCTTTCCAGAGGCTCTGCGCTGTATGGTGAAAGGAGAGCCCACCCTGGAGTCCATGTTGGCAGAGCTGGAGCAGCTAGTGGAGCAGAGCTCTGATGGTCTTGGCCTGCAGGGTTTGGTCGACAGTCTGCAGGCCACCACAGGCCTAGACCATGATGGGCACAACCACTGCCTCCACATCACCAGGTAAGTAGTTGCTATGGTTGTGCATTGAATTCTACTTGTCACGAATTTGGCCAGATACAGCATTGGCATAACTGATTTGAAAACCTGCAACATGCTCAAAATCCAAAGCATGTCTGATGTACGAAGAACGTCTTTTTGTGCTCAGGATGCTGCGCGCTCAGTACTCTGAGCTGATCCAGCCTCGCAGCATGGATGGACCGGGCCAGGACACGCCAAAGATGTCTGCGGGTCAAATGTTATTGGTGGCCTTTGACGGCATGTTCACCCAGCTAGAGACTGCCTTTGGACAGCTCACAGACAAGGTAGAACCCAAGAATCCTTCAGCTGTCCACTCCACGCATCACTGACTTTTGCTAGAGGTCCACTCCACGCGGACCTCTAGCACTAATTGATATTCACTAAATATCAAATTTAAATATATAATTAATACATCTCTGTAGTGCAGACGCTGTACTACACAAAATATTAAATTTAAATAATTAATAAATAACAGCTTTTCAAAATAACAGTGCAATTGTAAGCTCATTAAACTATTTTCAAAAAAAGTGCTATAACAATTTTACTGGCATTGCTCCCATTATCCTCCGTGACACGCGCTCTTCCACTTTGCCTGACAACTGTTCTCCAAAACAAACTGCTGTGAGATAACCGAGCTCAGCCCATAGCTTCACACACTCCAGCAGATAGTATGCGTGAAATAAAAACAGGACACGTAATTTCACTGTGTGTAGTGTTAACTACGCTAACTAACTGTATTGTGAACCGCGTGTAGTGATTAAAAAAAAAAAAAAAGACAACGGCTATGTCTCAAAGACCGGGCAACAGCCGGGACGTTGAGAATCCACGCGCGAGAGGTGATGGATATTTCCAGTCACTTCATGTTTTCGCTTCGTGGAAACAAGAGAAGAAAGCCTCACTGATGTGAAGAATAGGGCAGAGAAACATATAAATGTTCTCTGCCTGCCGTATGCCAACCCTCCGTTAAGTCCACTCACCCCGTCTCTGCCCGGCCATGCCCCAGCTGCCGCACATTTGTTGACAAACTCCGACGCACACGCGACGGTGAAATGGCGATTTATCCCTTTAAATGTGAATAAATGACAGTTACACTCACCGCCAGCAAATGCTCTTTCCGTTGTGATTGGTGGTATCTTTACAACTCGCCGTTACCTTGTTTCCTACAGACTGACTCAGTTAAGGCGGCATGCACATGTTGTTAAGGCGGGCCGCCCAAACTGCGAAGTGCTGCGGGAAACCCTGCAGTCTGCCTCATTTCTGTCGGCATCATTTCCCGGTTGAATATTTGTGGTTACCAATATTAAAAAGCAACTCTTTCACCCCATTTTTCTCTTCCCCCCTCATTCTCCTCAGCTGAGTTCTCTGGAGGTGCCATTGGCCTGGAGGAAGGTGGATGTTCTGAGGGAGGCTCGGACTGCACAGCTCCACTTCTTTGACAGCCTGAATCAGCGGCAGCTCATGGAAGAGGTATTCTTCCTCAAGAGACTGCAAACCATCAGGGATTTCTTCAGGCTGTGTGCCTCCTTTGCTCAGACTCTGTCTGGTAAGAGTTCTTCACTGCATGAATAATGTAAGAGTAGAGTAAGGTGCTAAAACTGAGTGTCTGAGGGTGATTACAGCTCTATTTAGACAGAGTATGGGGAAAATAAAGGTTGTTTTTAACATTAAAGCATGTAAATATGTTCTACTAGAAACCTATAATACAACTATAAACATGAAAATGAGCATATGTTTCCTTAGGAATTCCAGTCATGTCAATGGTTGTTACAGCACACACATGGTCTATAAACATCAGGGTTGGAATTTTTCAGCCTGCTGTCTGACTAGTGTGTGGCAAATCTTGTGTGTTCAGGTACCTGTCCCCCAGGTGAGGACATGTTGCCTACAAACGGACCAGTTGGTTTGGGGAAGCCGCTGTACCGGCGGCCAAGTGCAGCAGGGTCAGGTGTGGCAGTGGTCAGTGAGGAACAGATGACCCGCCCCATCAAGGCCTTCACCGCCGAGTTTGTTCGGCAGATGCTCATGGGTCTGCCCAGCCAAGCACTCGGTCTGGCCCTCTGCAGCACCGTGTCTGCCCTCGGCCTAGATGTTGTCGCTCAGGTGGAAGCGAAAGACTTTGGTGCAGACGGCAAGGTAAGACGTGGGTGTGGTTGTTAGTGTGTGGGGGTGTTTAACATCTCCTTGTGCCAGTTAGATTTTGGTGAGAAGTAGGGCTGGGGTTTCGAGGTTATGGAGGAGGATATGCTCTATGAAAGTCACCCCAGCGATTGCCCAGCCAATTAGAATTTGGTTGTACAATCGCTGGTGTTACGTTCATAATGCCACATACAGAATATCTGCGGAAGTAAGTGTTATTTGTAGTTTTGTGTTAATGAGGTGCTCCTATTGCACAGCATTTAAAAACCTAGTGGCCTCAGGAGAAGGCTCTTTGATGGACACAACGCTACCAGGTTGAGTGCACTCAGTGCTCTATGGACGATTTAGTTGATCCAGAGATAACGTGCAGACCATTATGTAGCAAGAGTAGGTTGAATTTCAGTTGATCAAGATGTTCTTTGGTTGAATACAGCCATCCTGAGAAAGTTATGGCTGTATTTTGTTATACCCCTTAAACTCTGATTTAGATTAATAATAATCTCATAACATCAAGATAGATTCCATGTAGTTAATTGTAATGTTCTGAAATGTTAGTTTTTATTCTGACATTACAGAGCCGTAGACTGTAAGTATATTGTATGTAGCATCAGTGACGTCACTCATTGGTTTGTGGACAGGAAGCCAGGAGTTTGCATTTTGGCCGTCGCCATCTTGGTATTTTGGAGTCAGGAGGGACCATTTTTGTACAAAAGGGCAGAGCTGGGTAGGATAACACGGCTAAGCCAGTGTCGTGTATGGTTTCAATGCCGATGCTCTAAGCTAAACGCTAGAGAGGGAAAGTCGCCGGTTTTCAACCCTTCTAACAGGAGTCGTCCAGCGGAGTTTTGCCGGCAGCTAAACTGGGACCTCCGGGCCCCGGCACCGTTAAGTTACCAGCTAATGCTTGCCGTAGCTAGGTGCTACTGAACACTGAACAAGACATTAAGGACAGCACAAATGCATCCCTTTTCAAACATCATAGAGTCTACAAATTAAATGTATGCTTTGAAATTAAGGTTGGTGTTATTGCATTTTATCCAGTCATAATCCAGGATCAAATCCACTTACTTAATCTGTATTATTTAAAACCTAGCGGTCAACTTTTGAAAGTTACAAAAACTAATACTCAAAAGATTCTGCTGAAATCTGTAAAGTAAGAAGGCAAGGAATGACCATGAATGTTCACAACCTGTAGCTACAACCTGAAAAAGAAAGGTAAGATATACTTTAACATGTTAAGCACTGTCTGCCCGGGCTCTGAAGGTGTCTCTGGATGAGCTTTGTAAGAAGGCAGTGGAGCAGGGCCTGGCGTCGGGCCGGGTCTCCCAGCTGCTGCTGAACAGAGCCACGGTGCTGGCCTCCTCTTATGACACGGCCTGGAAGAAGGTGGACCTGCTGAGGAGGTTGGACGCCAACCTGGAGGCCGCCAAGGCCAGCCTGCAGAGGGGCCAGCTGCACATTGCCATGTTTCAGGTACAGGCAGAATGTGTCTGGATGCTTCCAATAATCATACACAAAATCTGTGATTCAAATGGCACCATAGATAAAGCGCTGACAGAGCAATCCCACCTTTTTATGCATGTTTGTACCACCTGAAGGCTTATAATTTTTATTGATTTGATATTTTCAGATTTCAGAGTTCTTTATTGTCCCTCAGGGGAAACTTAGATTTGCAATTGGAGGTACAAAAAAACAACTAAATGACACAATAAACGAGGCATAAAACATCTTAGCAGCACAAAACACAACAGATTGATTGAAAACAATTTCATCACTTAAAAAGTGGACCGTGTCAAATAAAATCTTCTGTCAGTGTCTCATATTGACACTAAATAGGGGTCAGGCATGTAATAAAGGTTACGGACTAGAGAATGAACGTTGTCAGCGCTGGCTCTCCCAGGTATAAAGCAATGTGTTTTTGGGTCTCCCCTTTTCAGTGGCAGCATGAGGATATTCTGGGCCCTAATAATCAGCCTCTGAGTGTCAGCATTCCTCCTCGCTCCGTCATCCTCAACAACATGAAGAAGAAGCTGTACAAGCTGAGTCAAGATGAGGGATCTATTGTCTCCATTCAGGTCAGCATCACGCCCCATACGCCGTCCTGTGATTAATCTACTGTCACTAATCCATCAATCGAATGTCCTCACCCAGAGATGCTACCATACTGGAGTTTTTCAACAGTTCAGGAAAATGACCAATGATGACCAAGTTCTTTATTTGGGATTTTTTTTTCTTGTAACCAATGAAATGCTTACTTACATTGATGCAGTTAAAATTCTACACAGACCTTTTAAAGTGCTCATATTATGCTTTTTGGCTTTTTCCCCTTACTTTGTGTTATATATCTTTTTGTGCATGTTATAGGTTTACAAAGTCAAAAAGCCCAAAGTCCACCCCAAAGGG